>NC_056733.1:1903695370-1903897870 GCF_019279795.1 Protopterus annectens | reverse complement strand
TATGTAAATACATTTTCCCTACTGTTGCTTGACTGTGCTGCATGATATGTTTGAGAAAACATCAAATGTATCTGTATCTCAAATGGCTTAGTGGGAAATTACTTTGGCTCTAGTATGTAGGGTCCTGGGTTTGAGACTTGCAAGGTCTGATTACTTTGTTGCTGGGCAGAACAGGGGTTGTTGGAGACAGAGTGATTAAGGCACTTTAAATCAGTTGTAAGTGGATTTGTACGGGTTTGCATGGAGCTAAGTGACGCTTATGTAAGCTTAGCTTCACTTACGGCCACTTAAGCCTATGCTAATTTCAAATAAAGAAAAGAAAAAAGGGAGATAGGAAAGTGGTGAAATTGGAGCAAGCAGGGGGAAAAAACAATAGGAAACACAGGTAGGGATGTGCAGGATGGGTGTAGGAAAGGACCATAGCTCTGCATTTCTTTGGCAACAACAGCTGCTTTCAATGTGGGCAATTTAAAATTTGGAGCCTCACACCCTACAGAGAGGTGTGTGGGCATCATACAATATGGATGATTGGTAGGGTTAGATTGTGTGATTCGTACATGTCTCTAGGTGAAATGCAGAGCTATGTATGGGACGTGATTTTTTTTTTTTTTGGGACAGATGCCCCTTTTTTTTTTAAGGTGAGAGTGGGATGTTAAGGAAGGATTATATGTAAGTGTGGTGAGTGAGGTTTGCTAGGACAGGTTGCATTTGCAGACAGACAAGACAAACAAGACAGCAGGCAGGGGTGGTGTATTACACATGGGGGGTAAACACCTTGATGGGAAGGGTGGTCGTGAATCAGAGGCTCGTGAGCCCCCCAGATGGTAGTAGTGGCACTGATGTCCCCACCCAATGGTAGTCACCACTACTCCTTCACAGCCCCAAAGGTGGCTGTTCTAGGGTCTGGGCTGGAGGGGCTGCCTGCCCCTCTAGCTGGGCCAGCCTGCCCTCCACCTGGCGCAGGCAGTCATCCACCTCCATCTGGAAGACACTGCACACCATGCCACAGACCTCGTCCCAGGTGACGACATCCTCACTGTGCCCACTTACGGGGGGTGAGCTCCATCCCCTGCAGTGGTTCCACCTGAGGGTGGTGAAGGACCCGCAGATAAGGGAGGTCTGGGTTGGGTCCCAGACATGCTGGGACCCAGTGCCTCTGCCAGGTGGGGTGGGAGAGGTGGATCCACTGGGATCTGCCTTCCCATATGTGCTATGGTGTGGAAATTAACAATGAATATTGGTTAGTCATGCACAACACATTACAACATTTGTCAAAATAGCATGCATGGATATTCTCATTTACCCAAAATAGTGCAATTATAACAGTGCCATAGCAAACAGAACCCATGCATATATGGAATAGCATTCAAAGTTGAAACAGCATGCCAGTTAGTGGTATGTCAGGCAGGCAATAACAATGATTATTCAACAGGGAATATTAGTATGCATGCAGTTTAAACAATGATAAACCAAATGGAACAATGGTCCCAACAGTAGAGGTTTGTTTAGGAACATACCCATGTTGGTTTCAATGTGATGGTTGGATCAGTTGAGTGGTGGGGGAAGGAAACAGATTCAATTGACAACTGCTATCAAGTATATTTGTCAGTACACTACTATTCATTACTCTACATTCTGATCACACTTGCACTCTACCTGGGCCATGGGGCTGATACAGCATACCAAAAGCTGTAGATATCAACTGAGCAACTGTACCCTTATTTTAGTTATACACATCATACTTGTTTCTATAGCAATTTTTTTACCTGTGGGCCCTTTTCAGATGAACTGTGTGCACATTACATTGCTGTTTCTACACGTATTTCACATTCACAATTAGTTGCAGGCCCTGGAGTGTATGTTGTGTCTTTGACATACATCTACTGTGACATTCTCTGTGTGCAGGTTTCTTAGTAACTGGGGAAACTATCCGTGACAGCATGACACTTCAGGGGCTTGTCTGGCCCAGACTGCAGTGTGTGGATGTCTAGCTTGCATCTATTTGTAGGACGGGGCTGATCAACACAGCAATTGTGCAGCTTTCATAGTTATACACATCATACTAGTATTTCTATTCAGATTTCTTTACCTGTGTGCCCCATATGGAAAATGTATGTGTTGCAGTACATTACTTTTTCTATTCAGATTGCAGCTTACAACTGGAGAACCAGACTGACATGTTAGTGGCAGTCCCTGGATTTGAACCGTGATGGTTGTGAAAAATTGCACTAGAGACTTAGTCCTTATCAGACTGAGCTACTGGGGAGACATGTAATGCTTGTCACATTTCTATCTAGTACATATTTTTGTACACATTTTGTGTACTTTTATTAAGACATGTTGCATTGTTTCCCATTTTCAGTACAAATTATGCATACACAACAGACATTGGTGTCACTGTTTGGGAAACATGTGCACATTAGCTGGATTGCACATTGGACTGTTTTACAACTACATACTGCAATTTATATTCCTGAGTACACAGTGTAGATTTTAAGTTTGCACCTGTTATCCTTATATATTTTTCAGTACATTCACAGCTACATACAGCTGAAATTGAAAGGTTAGCACAGGACAATGCTGGCAGACAAACAAGTAAAACACATTCTGATGGAAATATGTTCTGTTCCTTTTTTCAGTTATTTGACATGCCCATTCTAAAGTATGCAGACAAGCAGTGCTAAGACATACACATTTCTATTTTTCAGGTACAAGTGAGATGACACACACCAGTGTTTGGGATCACCTTTATTAGTTTTGACATACATATATGTGTACAATGCAGAAATCCACAATTACTATTCCTGCATGATCTGCACAGGGGAATGCTTTTCATTTCTAAGTGTTACAGTAGCCCTGACATGGCACTTTCTTGGCAGGTTCACTCAGGCACACTCATACATATTCTAATATTCCTCTCCTGCATATTGTACCTTGTTTGCTACTGACATCTGTATTACAGAGCAGCTGGGAATAGTCCATTGTAACACTGGCAGCCTGACACAGGCACTTATTCCTGACTTTTACAGCACAATTATATATACAGGCAGTACTACCATTACTATATTTTTGATTTCTTACTGCTGATATTAGGAGGTATTCTGTACTCATGACACATTAATCACACCTGCACAGTCACAAATTGCACTTTTTCCATACTCAGAGATACATAAGACTGCATACTTACAGACAGGTGGGACATCCTGTGCTCGGGCTGCTTGGATCCACTGATCCAACAGTGCACTCCTCCTCCACTTCAGGTCATTATGGTGGTGATGTACCTGCTCACCAGTCCAGAGTATGCCAGTGGCACTGGTGAGATCACGTGCAAGCTGGTCCCAGGCCTCCACTTTGTACTGGAAGTCCTGGTACTGGTCCTGCAGTAGCCTGCCATCATGGCTTTTTACTAGGAGCACATTCATGACCCTGGACTCCTGGATGCCTCAACGTTACGCTCAGAAGTGAACACCTTCACCGACACCAGACATTTTGGTCCTGCTGTGAGCAGTCCCAAATGATTATGGCTGTATTCCCACCTGTGCAGTTTAAATAGGCAGTTTTCCTGTACTTTTTCTTGATTGGCCAGTTTTAATATTCTGAACTATGCTTAGCTCTACGCAAATCCGCATAGCAATGCTTAAACCAGATAAGCACAGCTGAAAGCCAGTAAGCAATGCTTACACTAGCAAAGCATTGCTTAAATCTATTTTCTTCACTAAATTTATAAAGTACTTTTTACAGTTATATTTTACATATTCCCACCCCTACTGTGCTATACATGAGCCATATGACTGACAACTATCATTCAAATTCCTTAAAAGTCTATTAAAAGAATTGGTGGGGGGGGGTTCGAACTGTGCATGTTCTACATGCTAAACCATGACAGTGCCACTATACTACAGCCATTTGATGATGTTTTGTATCACAGTAGCACTTGTCTATCATTTTCAGGGTTTCAGTCAGACTAAGCATAGCGGCACAGCTTACATTTCAGATTTATTTGATGAAAAAAAAATATTTCTTTTGTATTTTTTTTGCTTTCCTCTTGTCCTACTGCTTCCATGCATGTAGGGCAAGAGTGCATACATTTGGGGGTATGCACTTGAAGGCTGCTGCCTTCTAGGTGTGTTTGTGTTTTTTTTTTTCAGTGTCTGCGGACACTGAAATGTTAGCTACTTACATTTCAGTGTCTGCGGACACTGGTTTAGTATATAATATTAGAGCCAGGCTCTAATATTATATACATTGACACTCGTCTGTGTCACAAAGTGCTGTACGGCACTTTCTGAGCAAAGGGGGCATGTTACATGTGCAGGCACTGCTGACACATGCCCCATGCACTTGTTCATGGTTCTTGTCCATTTAGATTCAACAGCAGTGTGCCTTCATGCATATGTAAGGCGCGCTGCTGTTCTAAACAGACACAAACCACTCTGTGCAAGAATAGTCTTATTCTTGCACAGTTTTGTGAATCCTGGGGCATGTCTACATTTCTGTTCCAGGAAATAACAACAGACACATATTTACTCCAGAAAAATAGTGATACCTACACTTCCCTTCCAGATAATAGCATTCTACACAAATTTGTTCCAGAAAATGGGAATGTGCACAAATATCAGATGGTTGTGACAAAGAAAAAGGACTCTAGAGTCTATAGGCAGTATGAAAAAGCAGATGACTGAAGAGTCATGGGGTAGTGCAATATAATGGGTCCCTATTATTTCACTGAAGATTTACATAATTGAACAGCATTTTGAATGGCAATGCAAATAACATTTTATCAAACATGCCATTCATCAACCCATTATAACTGAGATCACATTGCAGTGGGGATCAGGAAATTTGCCCTTTCCCCACTGTAGTGCAATCTCGGAGTTAGTATATATAAATTAGCAGGGGGCCCTCATGAGGGGGGGTTTGATGAATGCCATTTTTGATGAAATGCCGTTTTATGATGTGAATCTTTGATGATATAATACAGACCCCAATATTACAGGGTCACATAGAAGTCAGGAGGTAGTGAAAATGGACGCGAGAAGGAAGAGTATACAGGTAATGTAAAAGATCAGGAGATGGAGGGGTTAGGAGGAAGTGTGAAAAAGCAGGTGATCATGGAGTCAGGCAGTAGTGCTACTCGTTCAAGCAGCTTAGAGAGGATGAGCACAGGGTGGGGAAAGGCAGAGCTTCACAAGTGGTGTAGACAGTAAGAATACCTATGAGAAGCATGTAGAAAAGCTAGTACAGGCAGTATGGGAAGGATTGTCATAAGAAGTGAAGGTGAGAAAAAGGAGAGAGAAGCTCTACTGGTTGAAGAATCAATCACATGTAAAGTTAAATGAGCAGGAAAGTTACAATGCAGTGGAAGAAAGAGAATGAGAAGAATCCTAGGACAGCGGTTATACTGACAAACCAGGATGTGATAAATCTTCTCAAAATGTAAAAATACACAGATGTCATGATACACATAGACATTAATGAGCTGACAGGTGTAAATACAGAAAAGTTATAGAAAAAGGTGCAGGATGCAACCAAGACATATGAATTGCTTTGAGTCTGCAGTGTTTTTTAAGGATGTGTAAACAGCACCAAGAGCAAGCACAATAAAGAAGGATAAGATCAAGGACTCTTATGTTTATGATGGGCAGCAATCTGGACTAATGTGAGAGTGTGATAAGCATGCCAAGGACAGAACAACTATGCCACCGAAGGATGTCACTTGTCTTCATAGTTATGTGGGTGGGGCTTTCAAACAATTGTTTTGTGTCTATGAAAATGCCCCCTGTTTGATTGTTTCTTTCCACAAAGAAATAGAGTATGTCTGTGAAGGAGCAGAGTGTTGTGGCCAGGTCTGAACCCATATTGACTATCATGAGGTGGACCCTGTTTTTCACAAAATCTCACCTAAATGACAGTGCTATATAGACTGTATTTTATATAGCATATATCATAGACAGAAGTAGGTATAAAAATAATAAAAAAGATAGCTGGGTGCACAAGACCTAGGATAAAAAAGTGCCCAATCCAAGTAGGCACACTAGTGGCAGGACTGGAAAGAATGGCACTGTAGACTCCTGAAGACATGGAAACAATCCTACAATGGGGCTAGGTCAGGCCCAGGGGGAGCATGACCCCCCCTGTTGTAGATGGAAGTAGCAGTCCACTAAAATCACAAAACGTAATAGGCCAAAAAATAATCATACAGATGATAGAGTGGACTATCGAGGATAAGAAAGAAATTATGTATTGTTACTACTGTGCAAAAAGCCCAGAATTTCCAGACAGAAGATATATGAAAAGATTAAGACAGAAATTAGAGGAAATAAAAATACTTCTACAAAAAAACTGTCAGAAGTTTCAATTGCAGATTTGTGTTCATTAATACAACAGATCCCTGAAAAAATTATATAGACCAAGAAACCTTGTTTGGAAAAAGAAGTGAGGAACTGCGAAAATATAAAGAACAAAATCTAGAGACTTCTGAATGGTATAAAAAAGAAATATGGACATGAGAGAGAAAGAGAGGTCTGATAGGGTGCAATATTCATGCAAAGGAAAAAGCCAAATTAATCAACACAAAAAAGGCAGCCTCAAAGATATTCAAAGAGAAATATAGGCAAAGGTATCCAGATATAAAAAATTTCACTATACAAAAATCAGATCTCAAAGAGGGAATGCAGAACAGAAGATTAGTCAAGTAGAAGTTAAAAAAAATAGAAGCTGAAGTTATGAAATACTTGTGAAGTGATGGATTTAGTGTAGAAAGTCTAACACAGGTCATATCACAGCATGATGGAACAACAAGTCCCCAAAGTAAGGAGAAACAGGAGGAGCAGGAGACATCTGAAGGAGAAATATGGACATCGGAAAGAAAAAGAGATTTAATATGGTGCAATATTTATGCAAAGGAGAAAGCAGAGCTAATTAATACAAAATAAGCAGCACCAAAGATATTTGAAGACAAATACAGGCAAAGGCATCCAGACATGGAAAAGTTTGCAATACAAAATATAAGAAAACAAAGAGGAAAAGTAGAAAGAGGATTAGTAATTGAGAAGTTAACGAAAAAGAAACTGAGGTGATGGATTACCTACAAATTAACAGATTTGGGGTAGGAAATTTAACTCAGATAATATCACAGCAGGATAGAGCAATAGACACACAAATTAAGGAGACACCAGTGGAGTGGGAAGCATCTGATCAGCTGCCATATGAAGATACTTTGGAGTCCACAAGAAAACAGTATAAACATTCAGCTGGAGCTGGACAGAAAGGGAAGGAACAGGAAACTGTGGCAACTCTGACACAGTCAATGTTGTCTAGTGATAGGCCAGTGAGTTCCCATATGAAAGAGAAATAGATAACACAGGATGAAACTCAAGAGAACGTGGTGCAGGAAGATGCTCTGGAACTTTCTATAGAATGCTCACAGGAAATAGAGAACAAATAATGTACTCTCAGTTTAGAAGAAAATGATCTAAGAGAAGAGGTGCATGATTTAAAACAGATGGACAGACATATTAAGATCAATTAATGAAATAGACTACAGAAGGTAAATAAAACTAAAAAAGTTAGAAATTTGATAAAACAAATGAACACAGTAATTAGGACTGTCCATACAGATTCATGTGATATAACAGTAACAAACAGAGAAATCTTGACCAATGGATGGGAGATCGCAGATATACCCCAGGGATTACCTCAGTGTCACTGCTCGACAGAGGCACAGCAAAATAATGGGTATAGTTCCCCATACTAAAGGGGTGGAGTAAGCCACAAAACGATGGGCTAGGCTTGTAAATGCCCTCGGGCAGATAGCCTAGTATGAACCTATGAACCTATGAACCTATTACTGAAAAGCTAAATTAATAACAGATAAAGTACCACAAGAACACAGGGTTGTAAGGGAAAGGAAGGGGAGAAATTGAATGCCATTATGGAAGTATTGAATACAGAAATCTATAAAGCAATTAAGACAAGAAGTGTAACTGTTAGAAGAGTATAGCATAGGGAACAGATCAACAAAAAACTCAGAAAGATAGGCTTGATAAAAGCAACACGCAGTATTATAACAGATCAGTATCTATCGTGCACTATCACAAATAATAAACTAAAAATATTAGCACAGGCAGAAAAAAATTAGAAGATATGTAGATAAATATAAAGGAAAAGTACAAACTAAGCAATCTATTGATGAACCAAAATAAGTTTTATAGGGAATTGGGAAACAAGGCAAAAGAAATTAAAACACCACCAAAAAGAAGAAATAGATATAATTTGGAGAAATATCTATGAAGATCCTGTGGAACATAACAAAGATGCTAAATGAATAGAAGAAGTGAAAGAAAGAAAAAGAAGTTCAAATGTACAGGATGTGAAATGGCATGAAGTAACTGCCAGAGAGAATGAAATAAAGTTAAGAAAAGCTCTTAAGTGAAAACCCCCAAGCCCAGATGCAGCACCTAACTTCTGACTAAAAGTATTAACATCTTTGCATGAAGATTTAGTCCTGAGTAAGAACTATTTATATGAACACCCTGAACAAACACCAGCCTGGTAACAACAGGAAAAACAATGCTCCTACTTAAGAAAGAACCTGCAAACTATCCTAAAATCTATAGACCAATAACTTGCCTTCAGACAATGTATAAACAATATACTGAAACTGATGCCGAGAGAGTTTAGTCATTTAGAAGAAAACTCAGTCATGGAAACAGAATAAAAGGGTAATAAAAGAAAGTCATATTGAACAAGGAATCATTTGTTGTTAAATAAAGTCATAATGGGGAACTGAAAGGGTAAAAATCTGCATATCGTATGGCTAGACTACAAGGAAGTATTTGACAGTATCCCACATTCAGTGATAAAAGACTGCTTAAAAATGTATAAGATACACCCTACACTGAGTGACCATGAAACAGTGACAAGCCACTTTGAAGTTAAGCCATGATAAAGGACAAATTATTTATTCCCAGGATAAAAATGTAAAGGGGGATATTCCAGGGTGACTGTCTGTCACCACTGCACTTTTGTTTTTCCCTTAACCCATTAAGCTGTCTGCTTAACAGATTACGTCATGGTTACAATTTGGTTCCCAGAAAGCAACAACATGTATAGCCTTCACATCTTCTTCTTGCAGATTATTTAAAACTGTATAGTTCATCAAATGAATAACTGCAAGTGGTCAAAACTTTTTCAGATGACATAAGAATGTAATTTGGTCTTGATAAATGTGCAAAAGCAACAAATGTGATATAAAAGAACTTGAGCAAGAGGGAATGTATACATATTTGTGAATTGATGAAAGATCAACAATAAAACATAAACAATTGTGAATAAAACTTAATAAGGAATATTTTAGAAGACTTAAATTAATATTGGAAACAGAGTTGACATCTCGGAACAATGTCCAAACTATAAACCCATTTGCTCTTCCTGTCCTAACTTACAGTTTTGGAGTGATTGAGTGGTCCCAAAAGGTATTGGAAGTTTGGACAGTAAAACAAGAAGGATGTTTAATGCTCATCAAATGATTTGTAAAAATCAGTGCATACCAAGATAACATATTCCCTACTCTGAAGGAGGTATTGGCCTCCTTGAAATTGATTACATGTATAGATCTGCAGTCATTATACTGCATACATATCTGTTGACCTCACAAGACCCAAATGTAGTGAAAGTTTTGAAACATGAGGAGAAGAAGTCTAAGATGACTTCCCTGCATAGTTAAGCAGAAGCATATTGGTGTCAAGTGGGAATGAAAATCAAAACAGAAATAGATAAAAATCAGGCAGCAACTGAATGTGCCAAAAAAAAACAAAAGAAAGGATATAAGGTAAAGGATCAGATAAGAGGGCAAGAAACATGGAAAATGCATAAATATAGTTGCAAGTATAGAAAACTCTTGGGAAAACCTCATGTTGATCAGGACTGAATGCAGAAATGGTTAAGAAGAGGTGAATTTAAACCAAAAGATGAAAGGTTAAGATTCACGGCCCAAGATACTGAACACATACACATTGGTTTACAAAGTCCATTGAACATATGGAAGAAACAGACAAATGTAGGTTTTGTAAAACAGAACTGGAAACAGTTCCACATCTTGTTGCTGATTGTGATATACTAATAGGAGAAGGATGTATACTGAAAGGCATAACAATGTGGCAAGACTGTTGCATTGGGGATTGTACAAGCATTATGGTATTGAAGAGGCTGAAAAGCACTGGAAACATGAGCCCCAAAGCATTATAGAAAATGATGAAGTTTATATCACATGAGATCACTCATTATCAACAGTTCAAAAAATAGATGTGAGAAAAACAGATATAATAGTCCATGAAAAGAAGACAAAAGTAGCATTGATCGTTGAAATTGCTACACCCAGTGACTACAGTGTCTTAAATACAGAGAGACACAAAGTTATAAAATACCAGGATTTGCAAACAGAAATTAGAGCAATGTGGAAGAAGGATACCCAGACAGTTTCAGTAGTAGTAGTAGGAGGAATGGGTCTTATAAAAAATAAATTACAATCATACTTAGATATGTTACTGATACATGTAACTCCATACAAACTGCAGAAGGAGTCATTACTGGGCACATAGCAGGTGCTGCAAAGAGCACTTCTGGCTAATACCAAAGACTGAAACAATACTAATTTCATGAATTTGAATCATACTTTGACTTGGGAATGGGGTCCATTCTCATCATCATATTAGAAACCCAAAAAACTTGGAGAAACTAAAAAGAGAGATACCATATTTTCTAATATGTTTGACGAGTTGGCCAAATATTCATTTTTCCAATAGTTTGGTTAAGAGGAAACAAATGGATTTGGACCTGTAGTCCTGGTCAAAGAAGGGAAGAAAACATTATAGTTTGGAACTACCAGAACATATTTGAATTAAGAAGGGATGATTACAGTAGTAAGTGACTTACTGGTAAGTATCACATTAAATACATGAGTCAGAGGTGTGGAGATATGTGGATTGGTTAGGTGAAGAATAGTGAGATGTGTAGCTTTAAGGTTAGAGTTACCCTTCTTATTCATCTGTTTCAGAAGCTTAGAAATAGCTTTGGAGGAGATTGCTAGGAATCAGAAAAGAAATGAAATAGGGCAGTCTCAGTGGGGGTAGCTTGATATAGTAATGAATGGCTAATGCTTTGAAGTTCAGAGACCAAAAAGGATGTTTAGTTTCAGGAAAAGGGTTGCACAAAGTGATTACAGGTAGAGGTTTGGGATTTTGCAAGGATCTTAGGCTTGAATAGAGGGAATGTCACTTAAGGCACTGAGTAGTCAGTATACTTGTTTTAATGCCTGTGGTATGTCAGTGAAGAAAACATCTAGTAGTGATATTTTATTGGAGTTGTTTTTTTTTCCCCTGGTTGGAGAGCTGACTGGCAGTGAAAGGTTATTTAAGGTGAATAAGTTATTGAACTGTTATCTGGTTTATTTTAAGTGTTATAATTGTGCTACTTGGGAAATATGATAGGATAGAGTTAAATGAGGCTTGAAAAGTATACCCTCCCTTGTACTGGATCACTAAGATTTATTTCCTTGCTACCAGATGGGTGGTGTGTGCCTCTGTAAATTATCTTGGCTTATGTGTAAGGATGCAGGTAGCATGTAATCACAGATTGTGCTTCATAGGTTCAACACATAATGCTCCCATTAGGTGTCACCCAAAAAGAGCCAGAATTACCTCCTTCTACCAGAAGAGGCAAACTGAAAGTGTCGATTCACTCCCATCCTCCTCTGCAAACACCTACAGGTGCTTACATTGCTAGTCAAATGTGGGTTGTTTGCATTGACACTTAGAGCTTTATCCTTGTACACAAGGAGTTGGCTGTGGCACCTCCTTTGTTGATGCCAAACATGCTGTTGTAGTAGTAAAGTTCATACTCACCTTTCAGGAATGTATATGAACAGGGGGTTAATGAGAGGTATATTGGTCTGTTCCATGCAAAATTTGTGGATTTCTGGCAAATTCCACAG
Source organism: Protopterus annectens (assembly GCF_019279795.1). Lineage (NCBI taxonomy): Eukaryota > Metazoa > Chordata > Ceratodontiformes > Protopteridae > Protopterus > Protopterus annectens. Next base: position 1,903,885,878 of record NC_056733.1, on the reverse strand, counting down.
TCACTAAATAATTTCAAGCATGTGCGTTTCAGACTATATATCCTTCTTAAAATGCTTTCTGGTACAAAGCTTGTTATTATAGCAACTTTCCAAGTATAATCTGTTTCTGATTTTGTGTCTCTGGTTCTTGAGTTAAGTCAGTGAGAGGGCAAAGGAGAGTTGCAATGGGTTGCACTGTATGGTTCTGTTAGCAGCAAGCTGATATATGCTTTTGGGACATTATTTATTCATTCACTTAATCTCAAGCAGATACCTGATATATAGCTATAATTGATGGTCACGCGTGCATGTACAGAAAGAATAGATCTTGACATGCCCCTGATTTTCCTCATATTTGTGGTTTGTATTTATTTCTTATAAACATTGTGGCTTTCTGGTAACATTTTGTGAATTACAATTGCTAAATGATGACAATCATGTGTTTCAGATGTCGTACCCTTTAGAAAATGCTTAATGCAAAACCAGTTTGACTACCTACTTTGTAAGAGCACTGTGTACAGTTTGTTCCTGATTTGTTTCTTTTTCCCTGATTCTGAGCTAAGTGGTTGAGAGGGCATTGTAGGTGCAATGGGTTGCACTGTATGGTTCTTGTAGATCAGTGTGTGTGTGTGTGTGTGTGTGTGTGTGTGTGTGTGTGTGTGTGTGTGTGTGTGTGTGTGTGTGTGTGTGTGTGTGTGTGTGTACAGCTTTAAGAAGCTTTCTAGGGGCTTGCACAAGTGTATAAATACTGAGCATGTGCAAGCCTGACTGCCATCTTGTAGTAAGCTGTTGAGATGTAAGCATGTATGTCTGTGTAGTCTGTCTGTTAATCAGTTTATTTATATTTTGTAATGCTGCTATCCATCCTGATGTGTTTCTGTATAATAAAGCATATAAATGAACTACCCCGCCTATTTGTCATCTATACTGGAGAGGGACGAGTGACAAATCTCATAGCAGCAAGGTGAACTATACTTCCAAGTCATTATTTATGTATTATTCATCTGATTATTTGCATGATGAGGTGTATACAGTCATACAAGGGGCTGCACTTATCTTCACATCTGTATGTGTATATGCAGATGCATATACATATACTTAAGGGAATGTGTTAATTGAGTGACACCTCTTTGAGTGAGTGATAACTGAATGGAGTAATTTGGGTGAAAACAACTTTCGCCAGCAGTGAAATTGTCTTTTTTCTCCACTGTTGTGTGACTTTGGAATAGGTACATATAAGTTTGGAGGTATGGGGGTTTCTTTTTACATGAAAATGTAAGGAGGGCTTGTCCTTGCAAAAATAAATTTCCTCTGAGGTTTGCTGAAAGACATTTTCTTCTTTTCAGTCAATCAGCACTGGATCAAAGTGTTGTCAATTGATCAACATAAATCCATATATACATGGTTAGTTTCTGCATTCCAGTGAATATGGTATAATGGAAGGAATCATAATAAGCAGGAGCATCATCATGCAACACTTTTCTTTAGGTACAATCCTTAGTTTTCCTTGTTTTTGTTGACTGCTGACAATGTATTTATTATTTGGTTGTAAATAAACTGGATGGCATGAAGTCTATGAGTTTAATGTTAGCTTAAGAATGAATACATTTTTAATTTAGCTTGTTTTCTGCAGGCACGTGAGTGTGAAATGCAATATGCTGGGCTACAACAATTTGCCTAGCACTTAATGCAGATGAGTATGGCTAGTCTCCTCCTTATTTCTAGACTTGTCTAAAGTCTTCAACAGAGTTTGTCACAGCAAACTTCTACTTCAAATGTCATTTCTAGGTCTATATCAGTCCAACCTTCTATGGTTCAAAACCTACATGTCTAATAGGTATCAGTCAGTAAAATGGCACTCCACCATCTCTACATACCTCCCAGTTACCACCAGTGTACCACAAGACTCTGTCTCTAGTCCCTTCCTCTTTAACTTTCTCACAACATCCATAGGTTCATAGGTGTATACTAGGCTAATCACCACTAGGGCCTATATAAGCCTAGCCATGCAATCCAAATGTAACCCATACATTTGATTTATACAGGGGGCTGGTTTACTGACTGCTTCTGTCCATCAGACATATGCACCTGACCAGGACTGAATTTCTGATTACCCATCCATTGTTCCAGGTTGCACTTAAATAGGGATAGGGAGGAATTCTGCTTCACATGGATGGGGAGCCTGTTACAGAGAATGAGAATTCTATGCAAAACATATCTGTCTCTACAACACATCCTATTTATGTCACAAGCAAAATTTAAGTCTTTTAATCTTGTAGTTTTGATTCTGTTTGTTTTGCAGATGTGCAAAGGATTCATCAAAACAGGATCCAGGGATGCCCTGAATTCCAGGCAAAGATCACCTCTCAGAAGTCTGTAGAATATCGAAAGATGAGGTGATTAGCATAGGACATTGTGTTTACTCCCTGTATTCTTTTTGTAAGGAACTTTTGTAGATGTTCCAGTTGTTGCATGTGTCTGGTCAGGTACGTACTGAAGGGGACATTAAGCTCAGTGATGTGTCTGATGAGGGACAAACACAGTGGTATTATGACCTCACTGGACCTAGATGCCATGCCCTTGCTTACAAGTTAAGCAACATAGAAGAATTTTCTTACTACCTTGGACACGTTGGTCGAAGGCTAGGTTACTATCTACATGAGTTCCCAGATCCCTGACTAGTGAATCAACTTTTAAGGATTTTTTATTGATTACATATTTACCTGGGGTGGCAGGCTTCCCAAAAGTTACTATAATGCATTTCTCTGAAATTGAATTTTAAGCCATAGCTTTGGCACCAAGTGTTTGCCTGTGTTAGACCTTCCTGAAGGGTGCCCTCATCTTGGGGGATTTAATGACTTCTCCCAGTTTGCAATTATCTGTGAACCTGGTTAGCCATAGGCCTTTAACATTGGCTATGACATCTGATAAATAGATGCCAAAGATGAGTGGTCCAAACACAGAGACCTGGGGGACTCTACAGATGACCATCCTCTTGTCAAGGTGGCCTCACCAATTCTAACCTCCTTGGTCCTATCAGTGAACAAGCTAGCTATCCAGCATGTTATAAAAGGGATTATACCTAGTTCCGTGCATTTGTTGACAATGATCAAGTGGTGTATTAGATCAAATGCTTTAGCTAGAGCTAGGTAAGTAGCATGCACTGTTTTCCCTTTATCCATTGCCTTAATGACTTTTTCAAAAAAGTCCACCAGATTCAGTAAATATGACCTTCCTTTGACAAAATCAAACTAAGCTGGATCTACTGTCTGGAGGTGCCCTATGTCCTTGTTGATAATTTCCATGATAATTATTCCCATGGTTTGAAAATAAGACTAGTCAGACTAATGGGTCTATAGCTTCCAGGATCTGCTGAAGGTCTTCCATTATGAGGGCAGATGACCATCACAGTCCTACATTCACTTGACACAAAGCCTGTTTTAAGTCTATATTTAAGTAATGACTCCAGAGTCCTGATAACTCATATTTTAGACTGTTTAAAAGGCATCCTGGGATGTTATTGGGGCCTATTGAGGTCATGTTCTTGGCCCTAGTGAGTGCAGCCAGAAGATGCTCCCTAGTTATAGTTGGAGAGTTTATGTTTGAAGGGTTTTTTGGGGGATGGTTGGGGATGAGATGGGGTAAAGTTGGAACTCAATTTGTTTGCTAACAGATATGCTGTATCATCAGGCTCTTGAGGTTTCTGACATAGCTGAAGAAGTACTTATGGCTATATTTCACCTTTGTTTGCCTTTGCTTGGCCTAATTAGCCAACTTAGTTGCCTATTTAGTTTGATGACAGTGTTCTCATCTTTAAGGCAATTACCCTTCCTGATTTTTGCTATTTTTTATTCATTTTGTTGTATATCCTATTTATTTTTGGATGCCACCAGAGCAGTTTGTTTCTGGGTCTAGTCCTGGGCCTACTTCTGGTAGGTACAGCAGCCTCCATGCAGCCACTGACATGGTTGTATACAGTTTCTGACAGCACTTCAGCATAGACTGTTGTGTTCTCTGGGTTGGGAGAGGCATTGAACTTTGACAAACCGTCACTTAATAAAAAGTGATTTGCCTTGAAATAGTTCCTAGCCATTACTAGTTTTAATGGGATTGTGGAGTTCATTTTGGTTTTGAAAGAGACAGCTTTATGGTTGGCCCTACCAAGGAGGATGTGGCATGGAGGGGGGGGTAGCATTCTCCCATATATGTGAGCACAAGGTCGAGTATGTTAGAGCTTGTAGTGGGACTATTCACTATTTGGTCAAGGGTATTTGTATTTCCTAAGTCTGAGAATCTCTATGCCTCTAGATCTGAGACCATGTAGGATTCCCAGTCTATAGAGGAGTAATTAAAGTCACCCACGAGTAGGGTGCTAGGTTGAATGGTAAGTATCTCCAGTAGGTCAAAGTATGCATTATGAGCTACTTGGGACACAGAGGGTGACCTACAGCTAGCTAGAATATGGCATGGGATTTTGTCTATGATGATTTGCATGTGGGGGAACTCCAGTATCTCATCCTGTTTCATCACACTAGAAGCATTCTTGTTACTGATGTGCATTGATACACCTCCAGCTTTAGCCCTTGTCTGTGCAGCTACTGGTCTAAAAGTGTGGAGGGCACTGAAACCTTCCACTGCCAGGGTACTGTCTCCCACTTTAAACCATGTCTTTGTAACTGCACAGATGTCTCTACTCTTGAGTGTGAGTAGGGCTTGTGGGGAATATATTTTTTTATTTAGGCTCCTGGCATAGAGCAGCACCCTGAGATTCAGTTGAGTTGAATTTATTTTGCTGTGGGGTGTCTAAAATTTTAGTCAATATTCAAAAGCCTAAAGGGGAAAGCTGCAGACCATCCTTGGCAAAGCAACGTAGTCTATTAACCATGTCCTCCCAAGCTGGCAAATAATGGATCCCCTTAGAATGACACCAGAAAGCCACTTGTTGAAATTAATAATTTTTTGCTAATATTATGCCATCATCCATAGTGATGGTAATATGCTGCTCAGTGTTAGGCACATACCAGCCTGAGATACATAGTCTGAAAGCTTCATAATGCCTCTCTTCATGTAGTTCAGGGAGGTACATCTCAGGTCATTTACACCTACATGGATTATGATGGAATCATACTGGCACCTGTGTTATAATGACTTGAGGGCATACATGATTTGGTGGATCCTGACTCCAGATAAGCAACTAACAGTTATTTTTTTCTTGTTCAGCCTAGTCAGAGAAGCACAAGTATATCTTACAATGGAGTCCCCTATGACAAGACTCCTGGGAAGTGTGTTTGCCTGACTTAGGGGCTTAATGTGAGAGATTTCACATGTCCACACAACAGGCTTATACTCAGATGATTCCACACTCATATGCACAAAAGACAACCTGGTACATCTCAAAAAAAAAAATACTCAGTAAGCTGTAACACCCACTGAAACATGGCTTTTTAACTCAGAAACTCATGCTAAAAAAATAAAATACTACTTCCTCAAGCACTCTCCCATGAAAATCATTTTAAAATCCTCTCTCTTAATAATACAGCCATTGAAGTCACTTCTCATAGCAAATTATTAGGGGTGATAGTAGATAAAAAGTCTTTCAGCTTTTCCTGGTTAGGGGTTGCCACAGCAGAACTCTGGTCCGCTCATGATTGGCAGTGGATTTTTACGGTGCCGAGTCGCCAGCCCAATGCCCAACCTTCAACGAAGGCACGCCCATTCATGCTCGCACCTACCTGCATGCCTTTAGTGTTATTCGATCGCAGGGAGGACATGCAGACTCCACACAGAAGGCACTCCAGCCAAGAATTGAACGGGAGAACCTCTTGCTGTGAGGCGACAATGCTAACTGCTGCACCACCGCGGCCTACTCCAGGGGTGATAGTAGATGAAAATCTTAAATTTATGTATTTATTTATTTATTTATTTATTGGTATTTTTTAATCTGGAAATTCCACTGGGCCAAACAGAGCCCATTTTCAGTGGAGGCCTGGGGAGAAAAGCTCCACAAGAAACACAAGCAGAATATACAGTACATCACAAGGCACACATTAAGAGTATACACTGCACAGAAAGAAAATTTAACAGTAGTACATTTACAGCATATACACACACTTGATACACACTTAATACACAGTTAATAAACTAATTACAATATAGTATAACTATAGCTGATGTAGTAGTATGGGTGAATAAGAAAGCTTTCCACTCGGATAATGACTGCGATTTAGAGGTCGGAAAGACATTAAGAGGCTATAGAAGTGATGTTGCAGAAGATGTAGTAAATAAGAAGAAATTTGACCTGCATATACAAAATTGCATAAAAATAACTCACCAAAACTGTGGATGCTTTACAGAGTTAAAGACTTTTTCACCAATGCAAATAAAACTAAACTTGCCACTACTTACCTACTCCACACACTGCTTTATGACACTCCCATCCTTCCTAATCTCCATGCATCACAAAAAGTTAAACTTGAACAATGCTAAAGTGGCTAAATTTGCAGCAAATACCTCTTTCAGTACCCACCACTGCATAGCACTAAAAGGTCTAAATCAGTTAGAACATCAACTAACATATATACAATTTCTTACCACTTACAATATTATCCAGCATCCATATTCTTTCCAGCACTAAATACCATTCTAAACAGCTATGCTCCCACTCAGTCATTATGATGCTGTGACCAAAAACTCCTCTCTGTCCACAAATCTATCAAATCTGCTGGGCATGGCCTGTACTCATACCATGTTACTAAGGCCTAGAACTCCTTACCTGCATCCATTAGGTCAATACCCTCCTTCCAGCTCTTTAAAACCATTCTGAAAGGTTTCCTATCCAAAATATGGCTCTTTTCTTGCTCAATCCCAGGACAAATCATATCCCTAAATATGAACAAGTACCTGTTCATACCTTACAATTCCTTATTCCCCCTTCTTCACTCACTTCCTTGCTTCAATCAATTTCTCTCCCCTGACTCCCTGTCTAAATATGCAATAACTCTGTTTTTTCCTTCCACATCATATTGCAATTCCTGTCTGTCATTTGAAATACAATGATGGGAATGGGGGTCTCTAAACCTTAAATTCACATTGTTTGCAGATTACATTTTGCTAACTCTAATTAGACCACAGCGAAGATATGCTGCCACAGGGAAGATATGCTGCACACATTAAATATATTAATGAAATCTGGAGAGATGTCAGGTTATAAAATAAATATTTAGAAAACTAACACAGGTGTCATTAATTATGGCCCACCATTGTTACCAATCAGCAGTTTGTGTTCTTTGGGGATGCAGTACATTGAAAGGCAGTCCAAAGATGGGTTGCAAACTGGCTACTCAAAGCCTGTCACAAGTGGTGTCCGTTTGCAGATGACTGCAAACTGGATCCACTGAGCACAGAAAAGTCATCAGAGATCTGGGGACCCAGGTTGACAGTGACACTCATGTTGCTAAAGTAGTTAGGAAAACCTTCTATATGAAAGGCCCCAAAAGTTCCTCACCAAAAGATTTGATGAATATGCTTCACCTCAAAAATATGAACCTAAATGTAGGTGTTTGGTATGCACAAACACTGCGGCAATACGAATACTGAAATCTCCAAGGCTTAATTACAAAGAGTGGAACTCTTTTCCAGAAATGAGTCTTAACCAGAAAGTTCGGGCACTCCGTCTTATATTACCATATATACTATATACTGCTCAATCAGTTTGGGCATAAATCCCCACCCAAGGCTATTATGAATAAAATTAAACCAGAATATAAGCTCTTTTATCTGGAAGAACACTACTCAAAAGTGGCATGGGAAAAGGTGGCTTAACCTAAGGGTGATGGAGGTTTAGAGATATCAGTATGCAACTCACCTCTCTGGATTTATTAGGCTGCAAACTCTTGAGTTGACAGATACTGTGAAAGACTATGTTGGAAGATGCAGTAGGTGAACAGATTGAAATTGATTGGTGGATAAAGCTGTTTGGTGGGAGATGGACAATTGATCAGCTACTACAACTTGATAAAGACAGACAGGAAATCGTGACTAAGGCTCGAGTCCCCATTTCTTACTCAGATTTAATTACAATGGGCAGCAAATGAAAGGGTCATCAAAATCAAACATTTTTTTTCCTGGCAATTGAAGAGAAAGAAAATCAGGTTAAGTTACTGGTCTCAGTTGATAAAACAGGAGATGTACTGGCTTGGACAACAGAAAAGGAGCAGTTTGATTTACACATAAGAGATCAACCATTATTTAGGATTTTAAAACAACAGGTTAACAAATCAGAGCGGTCAACATATGTGCTTATAATCTTAAAGATGTAAGGTAAAATTTGCTTTCAAATACAGCACTGGTAACAAAATCATATAAAACTTTATACTGAATTATTTTTTTATATTTATATTTTGCTTTGTGTACCAGGTTTGTCTGAATGGGTTTAGTCAAAAATCTATTTTCAACAGCCCAGGGAGAAAAGCTCCAACATATTACAAACATTTTTAAATACACATTCAGTAATATATGTGAATAGACACTAAGTAATATACATTAACAATTGCACATTTGCTAATTATATTACATCCATATGAAATAAAGATAAATATTACAATATAAAATCTACATTGATAGATGTTAAACATTGAAAATGTAAAGAGGTATATTACTAGGTTTGCCAAATTGATAACAGATTGTGTGATTAGTTCTTTGAAATTCAAAGAAATGGAGATGAGGGAAGAAACTAGGTAGGGAGGAAATGCTTATATTGTAAAGAGTTGGGATATACAATTATATATGGCCATAATAAGATTTGTATTGGAAATACAGTGGTGGGGGTGAGCAGAGTCAAACAACAATGTATATGGCTGGGGCATGCCTGTAAAACTTTTCAGGTATTGGTGATGACTGGTTGCGGAACATGGGATTTTAAATGAACAGAAATTGTTTCATGATAATGCAAGCTGAAGATAACAATGGCATTTATCCAGCAGGTATACAGGAGCAGATCCACTGATTTAATAGGTGAATTTTTAGTTGTGTTTAAAATGAGGTTTGCATCCTAAATAAATTTCGGTGGTAGGGTGATGTGGTTCCATACTTTCCCTACACTAATTGAGTAAAGAGAGACACCTGTACTATTAGTTGATTTGGTTATGGAAATTAGTGATTTTTCTCTCTAGAGTGTAAAATTCTATTGGTGGAGTAGTGTTGCATTACATTGTTAATGGATGGGCAATTTCCTGGCTTATAGAGAAGTCTGTGTATTGTAGTTATCTGAGAAAGAACTACGTGATGTGATAGTTCTAGTCATTTTAACTTGCTGAGGGCTAGACAGTGGTGGGTTTTATTTTTATAATTTACTGAAAATTTGGCTCTTTTATGATAACAATCCTAAAGTTTTGGACAGTTGTTAGACTTGAAGGTTATTGAAGATTGTGACAGCATATAGTAGAGATGGCAGTAAGTAAGTACAGGTTATACATCTTCTGGCTATGTCAGTGAGGTAGGCCTTTACTGTGTATAATGTATCTAGTTTTGATGAGTTTGTTTAACCACATGTGATATATGGTGTTTGAATTTCAAGTGGTTACTTATGATGAGGCCCATTAATTTAGTGTGCTTTACTTGTTCTTTTGTGCTGTTTTTGGCAGAGACAATACTGAATAGTGCTGTTTTAGCAGAGATATCTTTTGGGGTAAAGAGCAGTAATTTAGTTTTTTTAGGGTTTAGTAGTTGCTGTGAATTTAGTCATGTTTCAGTCGATGAGAGGGATTGTTGTGTAAGGTCTTGGAGTTTATAGAGAAATTTGGCAAAGCAGAATAGGGTCAAATCATCTGCATACTGAACCAGGGTAGCATTTTTTTGCAAAAGTGTAGAGGCTATTGATGAATAGGCTTAAAAGTATAGGGCCTAGTATAGTTCCTTGTGGGACATCAATTCTTTGAGACAAGAAGATGGAAAATCATTTTTCCATTTCACTGCTTGTGCTCTGTTTGAGAGGTAACTATGGAGCCACTGCAGTGAAGAGCTGTTGAGCCCTAAGGATGACAGATTAAGTAAGAGCTTCTAGTGGAAGACAGTATCAATAACTTTTGATAAGTCTAGGAGGATGGTAGAGACTAGACTTAAAGCATTTATGTGGGTTTTGACAGTATTAAAATTCTGCAACTTGTGTTGTGATAAGGATGGAAGTCATGCTGTGCTGGAGAGACACTGGTTATCTATTAGATAGTTGAAAAGTTCCATATGAATGCATTTTTCTAATATTTTTGATAGACAAGATTAAATAGCAATTGGTCTATAGTCTGAAAGATCTTTATTGATTCCACACTTGTACAGTGAAATAATACATGATTTTCCATAGCGAGAGGATTTTACTTTCAGGTATGAGTCAATTCATAAGAGCTGAAATTGGACATATAGTAGCCTCAGCTGCTATTTTAAGATATTCATCTGGTAGATTGTCAGGGGCAGTTGTTGTAGGCTTTAAAGTTTTGAAGTATATTTTGATGGTATCTGTGGGAACTGATTGGAGAAATGTTGAAGGAGGTTATTTGATTAAGTACAGACATCAAGAGCTTGATTAGTCACCTAACTGGTAAGTGACTGCACTGTTTGTATAAGGTGAGTATTGAAATGGTTTGCTATAGTATAATTCTGTTTCTGTGCATTTGGTGTTTGCTGTGTAACTTGTCCTAGATTTAACAGTTTATTCATTGAGGCCCAGAACAGTTTTGGATTATTAATTTATATGTTTTGATTGGCTGAGTAAGACTTTTTCTTATCTTTGATGAAAAGTTGTTTAGCAAGGTTTCTCAGTTGTCTTATTTGCTTGTTCAGGCTTAGGAGACATTGTTTCCAATTGTGCACCTACTCCTTCTTGGTCTTGGACAGCAATTTTTCCTTTTGTTATAGAGTTTATTTACTACAGATGTCCACCAGACAGGTTTACTCTTCCTTGCAGAGGATAATTTAGTCCTGTCGGGTATTCCTGATTCCATGCATCTATATAAATGCTTGTATAGTGCTTTGGTGTAGTTTTAGATATTGGTGCCAGTTCCTACAGAGGGGGAGGGGGCTGTGAAGCTGTTTATAGCATCCCTCATCCCTCAGGAGGCAGTAATCAGCTTTGGAGAAGTTTTTATGTCTGACCCTAGCTAGAGGGGAGTTGGAAGATATGGTGACTTTGAAAGTGATTGCTTTATGGTCGTATCGTATCAGGGAGGATGATACTGTAGGGATGCTGCAGTGGTTACTCATGTTGGTTAATACCAAGTCCAAGACATTATACCTCTTGTGGGGGTATCAACTAGCTGTTCCAAGGCATTTGCTTTAACAAAATCGAGGAATCTCTGGGCATTTGTGTTCTGACATGAGTAGTTCTTTTAGTCTATGTTTAAGTAGTCACCCAGGGTCAGAGTAAAGGGTTGAATTTTGATAGATTCGAACAGGTCCAGATAGGCTGATTGGGCATCTTGAGTCAGATTTGGAGGCCAGTAGCTATCTATGATTTGAATAGGGGTCTTGTCAATGGTTAACTGCACCTGGAGTGTCTCCTGTGCATCATACTGTTTGACCAGCCTGGAGGTGTGTATGTCTTTAATATATATTGAAACTCCACCTCCTTTGACTTTACTGCCCACAGTTTGGGGTCTGAATGTATGATAGGATGAGTAACTAGGTAAGGATGGGGTGCTCTCTGCAGCTTTGAACCAGGTTTTTGTGACTGCACAGATCTCAGCATTTTCCAGGGTTAAGGATGCTTGCAGTGAGTGCAGGTTCATGTTTAGACTCCCAGTATTAAGCAGCATGGCCTTTAATTTGTGTTTTGTTGACATTTTTATGTTGCCAGTTTTAACATCATCACCTTTCCTAAAAAAGGCACTATGGGGGAGGCAAGAGCAGACCATCTCTAGCAAAGCATCATGGTCTGTTGATCATATCTTCCCAGGCTGTCAGGTACTGGATCTCCCTGGAATGAGACCAGAAATTAAGCCAATTGTTAAAGTCAATAATTTTCTGTTTGCATTGAGGCATCATTCTACGTGATGGCAGAATGCTGCTTAAGGCTAGGGACATACTTGCCTGGGACACATAATCAGCGAGTTCAATCATGTCTCTCTTCATATAGTCCAGGGAGGTATGTCTCAAGTCATTCACGCCAACATGGACTATGACAAAGTCATAACAGTACCTGTTGTTGAGAGACTTGAGTGCATATGTGATATGGTGGATTCTGGCACCAGACAGACAACTAACCATAACTTTCTATTTATCCAGCCAGATGAGAAGCACATCTGTGTGTCTCACAATGGAATCTTCTATGACTAATATGGTGGGCTTAAAGTCTTAGTAGGTGTAAGACACAGTTGTGTGGAATATGTTTGGTAAGTTGTGTGGAGGGCTGTGGAGATCACATGTGTTTTTGGCTCGGAGGTATCCTTTATATGGATATGTTTATGTCAAGGGCCTCTGCATATGTGAGTGTCTGTTGTGTAGGCTTGGGTGGTGTTTGAGGTGTAGTGATTGTGTTGACAACCTTTTTGGTGCCAGATATACTGGCTTGAGAGGAAGAGTGCATGGACTCTAGGTTCCTAATGTAATTGCATCTCTCACAAATTGTGTTCCTAGGTGGTTGTAGTTGATAGTTCTCTGTGTACATGAGGGAGTTGCTACACTGTCTCAGGATGCCCATATCAACCAGACTGGCAGGAGAAACTGTAGGAAATTGTCCATCCATATTTGTCAGAATTTGAGGGAGAACAGCCAGGGAGAGCTAAGGGGTGGGCCTGAAGCCAAGGCGCTTAAACCAAAACTAAGAGGGTTAGAATAGCACTTAACAATTTAGACAGGCTATAAACAAGCACTGATAAATGCAACAGAAAAGATGCAGTTGAACACTTTAGAGAACAAGCAGCAGGTAGCAGGAAAAAGCAAGATGAAGTAACAGAGTAGTAGGAAGAAACACAAATACAGACAAATATAAGCAGCTGAATAAAGTTTTTTTTTATAAAGTGGAAATAAGGGAGGGAGGAGGAATAGAAGATAATTCAAGGTTAAAGGACCAAGGGGGTTGGTCTTCCCAAATGATCTCTGTATTAGATAGAATGAGCTAATGTAATGGGAGCAGGAAGAGTGTCCCAGATCAAATTTACAGTAGGGGTGGGCAACTGCCAAAGCCACCAACTTTAAGAATACAACTACAGTTGGGTGGGAGAAAAACAAAATTTAGCCACAGGTCAGCAAATATAGAAATGCAGATGCAGATAACACAGATAAGTAAATAATTCAGTCAAACAAAAATAAAGAAGGTGCAGAACACTGAACAGTTAGATAAAGTGCAAAAAATATACTTATCATCTCTATATTTCCAGATTGAAAAGCACTCTCAGTCAGGCATAATGGAGATTATTGTTGTTACTTGGCTTTGTCAAAATACTATTGAAATCTCTGCAATTTTCATCTGAAATATATGAAAGTATAAAGGGAAACATTAATAAATTACTTACTTGCAAAGACACTCTAGTTTAAAATAATTTACATTGTTCATTGAGTGCAGTGATTATGGTCCAATATTCAGAAAAAGACAAATCAGTTAAGGGCTATAGTGGCACAAGACTCAGCCTTAACAAATATTAAGCACCCCCTGATTAAGTTGTTAAAGCCGGGTCCCACTCTAGGCAGTAATATCTGCCAGTACTGACCAGTAAATGACAGGGGCAGTAAAAGATTTGGTTCTGCCTGCTGTCCAAGCTAGTAAGATATCCTTTCCTCTTACAAACTTTGTAAATAGCTGGAATAACAGGATGCATGTTCACCGGCATTTTCTCTAAAGGATAGTAACTCTGAAGCTAAATGCATGTCACTATTCTGTGACTTTAATCCTCTGTGATTTGTCTGAAAACCACAGACTTTATGAGGAACAGACAAAACAAATGAGGCAAAAATCTGGACATTCTGTGAAAATCTGGACAGTTTAGAAGCATTGGAAGGTAAGTGTAAATGAAAGGGACTGTGTTACACTGCCTTTCTGACAGTGCTTGCTAAGTGGCTAAGTGCTTTACAGCTTTGAAAGCTGGCAAAACACTTTGTTTCTATTTTCAGTACATAGAGCAGATAAAGCTCCATGCACTACAAAGAATTCTGATCAGGTATCTAATCATAACCCTAACTTATGTAATCTTGACATGGATGTCAAGATTCACCTCTCAGGCTTCGCTCTTGAGGTAAACGTCTTGGCAACAATGTCTCAGACGTATAATAAATGAATTATGATAGTGGCCTGCTCATAATCCTCTATATTTCATGATCTATAATAAATATGTTTTAGCTTGATTTTGAACAATTGGTACAGCATATGAAAGCTCTCTCAGTTCAGCATGTTTTTGATTTTTTTTTTATTTTCAGTTTCATGTTTCTTTAACTGTGGAAATAAAACAAACAATAATAAATTCAAATGGACTTTTAATAGTAAATTATTGAAGATGAATGTCTGTTTACAACTAATTACAGGTCTGTTACAAGGTTAAACACATGTATCACAAGCTATTTTCCAAATGAAATGAGTTTTGCACTAAAGAAGGGCTAGAACTGAAGAGAAAATAGCTACTTGTCTCAACTTAATTGCAACAAATCTAGAAAGCAATTGTTAAACCTTAAAAGATGAAAACATTCAGTTCTAAAGAAGTTATGATAACAGCTTACAACATTTCAAAAGAAAATGTTTAAAGGAGTTGGCAGTGTGCTTCATTGAAGAGCTTTCCTCAAAGTGTTGCATTGCTATTTGTGTGTCAGTGTTACAAAATAAACTATTTTTTTGTATTTTCCTTAGGCTTTTGAGTTGCCATTTTCACCACTTGTTTACAGTTTACAACTCTTGGAGAGGATAGTCTATGCTGACTGCTTCATTGTTGCCTCCATTTCTGGATAAGTTGAAATTCCCATTGCGTGATCTGCTTAAATCAGTAGCAGAATTATGTGTCCATATTTTAGTGAAATCATCAGTCAAGTGGAATATGTCAATTTCTCACATGGTACAAACATGTTCTATAGCACAATTTCTAAGGATGGCAATAAATGAATTTTAAAAAAGAGCACATCACATAAAAATGACATGCACAAATCCAACTCCCAGTCTGCTGCAAGGTAAATATTTTTCATTTTAAATCACGCCAACTATGGACAAGAAAGTAAGTTACTTGGTAGCAGGATAAATCAGATTATGCTCTGTTCCTTTGGCTACAAGCAGCAACAGAGAACATCATCACCAAATTAGATAATTTCCTGTTCATTTAGTCAAAATTCCATCAGAGTTTTCACGTTTGAATATTGTATGTTTTATCTATGTATTGTTAAATGGCTCATTAATAAACTGTTTCAAAAAAAGAAAAAAAAAAGAATTCCACCAGAGTGACTGTTCGGGTATTCTTCTTATTTTATTTATTTGTTAAGCAGGTAAACTTGCTGGACAAATTTGTCCCTTTTCAAGGGTGACCAGAGAGCAAATAGAGGCTGAGGGAATCAAACAATGGACTACAGGAAATAGCTCATTAACATCCCATAGCCTTAACCCTCTGTACAAAGTGCCAGTTGGTCACTTTTTCCTTTAGAAGATTACATTAGATAATGTCCCCTTGATCAGCTACTCTAATAATACCAAAAGGATCACTGGGCAGGTAAGTCAGTTATTTTACTAAAGTGACATAGTGACATAGCAGTTAGTATTGCTACCTCATAGCATCTGATTCTCCAGCTCAGTTCTCAGCTGGAGAAGTTACTGACCAATAAGAGAAAAAGACAAACTGTTAGGCCCCTTTCTAATGTTAAGGACCCTTAAGCCCTTTTAAGACTAGGTCTTGCATTGAGGATTCAAAGAGCACAGTGCCAGACAAAAAAAAAAAAAAAACATCAGCAAAAGGTAGACAAAAAATAAAATAAAATAAAGGTGCTTAACAGCTAGCCTTTTCCCCTATTTGGAGCATAATCGTGGTACTTTATGCACTTCATTGTCTTTTATGCACATTGTTTCTTGATTATTCAAATGAGTGTATTCCACTTCTACTTATATTTTCCTGATTTTTTTTTTCTCACAGGGCTTCCAGAGAACTATGTTCACCTGGAAACTTCACATCAGCAAAAATAAATAATCTTGCTGGCACCTGAGACATGGCACTGGTATCCAATTTATGTAAAGGAGCTTCACCAGTGTGTGTCATCCTGCAGAGCCATTGGTTAGGCACACAATAAACCTAGTTTTTGCCTCTTTATTTGTGGCACCAGCAAACTGCTAGAGCTACATTGTGTGAAATACAGTCTTGCAGCTCTTTGTTTTATAACTGCTTATGGAAAGTGTTATGAGCTGTGCTTTTATAGGACCACATGATATGATCTGCTACAATATGATATACTGCTGTCAGCAACCATCTGCCATGTGACTCAGCAGTTTGCAGACTCACCTGTGATTTCATGAAGATCAGGAAGTTGTGGGATCAATCCCCATGCCAGGTGTTTGATGCTTGCACTAATACTGACATTGTAGCACTGCAGAAGGGGGATTGTTACACTCTTGAGATGCTGTCTTTGGGAAAAGACATTATACCGTGGCCCCACCTACTTGAGCTCATGCTTGCTTCCATCCAACCAATGTTGTTGTGACACATCCCACTCTTACAGTGACCGCCATGAACAATAAAAACTATCCACAGAGTTTACTAGGCAAGTAGGGAACGTATTGCCAGGTTGCCAAGTCTTTCATTCCTATCACACACACACACACACACACACACACACACACACACACACACACACACACACACACACACACACACACAGACATACACACTATAAAAATCTACAGACAATTTAGAGTCACCAGTCCACCTATTGCTTATCTTTTGTATATGGGAAGAAAGAGTCGTACCTGGAGAAAACCTGCAAAAATGCTTTGAGGACATGCAGGTTTCACACAGTATGTAAAACTCCAGTCACACATAATTAAATCAATGGGCTTTCCTTATATTTTACTAAAATCTAAATTAAAACAATGTCACAGTAAAACATTTATGTCATAAAATAGCAAAATGCAACACAAAACAAAAGAAAAAAATACAAAAATATCCACAGAAATGTCATTACTGACTTATTACCATACTTTAGTCTCTCTCATGTAGCTTTTTACCTTCCTGTGTCTTAAACAATTTGAAACATTTCCCTGACCAACTATTCCATACCACAAACAAAACTACTTTATCCAAACTCCTCATATGATATTCATATAACTGAAATGTATATTCTCTATAAGCAAAAATATGTAAGTTTTTATTCAAATTTACTTTCTTGCCCCCCCCAAAAAAAACACCTGCTTATGTTACAAGAAAAGGTATATATGTTCTGAGGTTTCTTCACAAATACAACTTTCAAACAAGCACATTGTCTTGTTTATCTGCTTCTGCTTACTCTCACTCTACATAGGCAACTGTCCATTATTCTGCAAACAAAATCCCATGGAAATGTTTTCTTATTATTTACAAATTTCCCCCATCTTATTCTTTCTTTCTTTATTTATTTATTTATTTCTGTTAGCAAAACTGCAGGCTGTATAATATATTAAGTGCAACAAAATGCATACATTCTAACCTAGGGTCTATATTAGAACACCGAACTTTCAAAATTTCGAGTGTTGTAATATCGACCCATTTTCAGCAAACATGAAAATATCGAAGAAACAGAAAACCAAATTTTTTCCTAGGGAAAGAATTTGGTTGTCCGTTTCTGTTGCTTTGATATTTTTAGCGCTGTGGTTGAAAGTTACGGGTTGAGTTCAGGTAAGTGTGCGATTGTGTGGACGTGAGGGTTAGGGCGGGGTAGGTGAGTTAGGGTTAGGGCACAGGTGAGGTGACTGTGAGATAGTGACAGACCTTAGGGTTAGGGTTTGGGTTAAGGTAAGTGGATAGTTAGTGGTGTATGTATAATTTAGTGTAGGGTTAGGTGTAAGAGTTTAGGTGTATGTGTGGACTGGGATTGCTGTTTGTTTGGTGTGCTTGTGTTGTGTGTATGTGTTTTGGAACAGCACATTTTTCCCTAGGAAAAAATTAGCTGTTCTGTATGTGCGATGTTTTAAATTTTCGATTAATAGGGTTCCATATTAGAACACTCAAAATTTCGAAAGTTCGGTGTTCTAATATAGACCCTCTAACCTAGCAATGTATTATCTTAGTAGTTCCTGCTTTTTTATACGACAACACTTCACTGTGAACTGAAAATTATAAGGAAAACTCCACCCTAGAACTAAAAAAAAATCTCCTTTTTTTCACTCTGTCTTTGTTTCCTGACCTATTTTAACACCTCAAAAATAACTCTAAGTGCTTTACTTGTAATTTTAGTCTGTTTTCACAACATGACTACCAATAGGGCTTGATGTATCAACATGATTTTGTTCTCTCTCAACCCTTTCTCTTTCTCATAATGCTTTGTATGACTCATGCCAAACAGAAGGAAGTAACTGTGAATTCCCATGCCATTGACATATAATGGGATTTGTGTGAGTCACTGTTATCTTACTTACCTTCTGTAAAAGGATGGCTTCCTTTCTGTCTCTAATCACACTCATTTATGCTTGGCTCAGACCTTGTTTTACACTATACTTAGAAGTTATCCAGCTACAGCCATAAAAGTAACTAAATTGCAGGCCTTTGTTCATGGTTTTCTTTTGTAGTCCAAGAGGAACTGATTCTGCATGGGTCTGTCAGTACAGTGACCGTTTTAACACCTCTGCAGTAGTGTAGGGGTAGGGGACTGTCAATTCAAATGTGTGAAACATGAGCACTACAGTGCACTGTGCAGGTTCATGGATTATTACCCCCTGTCCAGTTACCTGCAGCTGATGGGACAGTAGCCTTCCTAGTGGTGTAATACTGTTTATTAACAAACTGGGTAGGGCTTTTATTGCCATATGACTGCAATCTGTGGTTCCCAGCTGTTTGAGGAGCCTGTTGATATTGTAGAAATCACAAATTAGGGTGCCTCTTCCCCATGTTGTTAATGCAGATATGTTCATCTAGAAGTGGAAACAATATGTTAAGGAACATCATAATAATTCTACAAGTTGACATCCGCAATGCAGCATAGGTGTCTCAAGTTTGTTCCCGACAGGTTATCATAACTGGTATGGCAACTGTTATACATACCTTGGTATCCACGGGTAGAGTAAGTCAGTGCACTCTTTCAGTTCCAGCCTGTGGGTCATACATGTCAAACAATGCTTCTACAACATCTCTCACTTTTTATTTAATACATTTTTTAATCATGTAGGTCTACTAGACACAAGTATCCCTTTTCAGGGATGACCTGGGAGCACTGTCTGATTAAATATCTTGCTTGGAGTCACACAGCAGGCAAGTTACAGGAAGAAGTTCATTAACAGCTTGGAGCCTTAACCTCTGCAGTAACTAACTCACCTGTACAGGTTGTCCTTGACAGTTACTCTGTTATTTGGTGCAATGTAATACTCTACCATTTTCTATCACACAGATAGCAGCAACACAGTCAGGAAACTATCAGTTGAGGTTTTCAAATACTGATCCACAAAAGTGGTTGCTGCTACTGCTGCTAACATATCTATCTGGAATACTGTATCTTTTTGGTGTGCCCTTTGCATTCATGCTTAATGCTAATGGTTGTGCAATTTTCTACCTTGGGACTATGGATCACAACTTGCTTTCCCTTATCTTCATTTCTAAATTATGCATTCATTTTGCTGCAGTTCTTCACAGGCTTGCCATCTTCCGCTCATTTGCATAACTCTTTTGCTATACATTTTGAGCAAATGCCAGTTGTACTACACAGTCCTGTTGATCACTTCTGTGCTGCATATTCTGCTTTCTTGATGCAAGAACACATTGTGACCTTTGTTACTTGTCTATGAATACCCATATGTTTGTCTTATTTTCCAATTTGCTTCACAATATTTCTACTTTTGCATTTAGAAATCATACATAAAAATACTTTTATAATCCTTTTTCTCTTTTTTCCTACAGCTAACTTCCCATCTTTCCTTACCTCTATTTATTTTGTTGATTTATTGATTTATTTTACATTTGGTAACTGGATAGGAACACTGGTACAAGGAGCCTTTTTTGGCACATCCTGGACCATGATGGCATTAAGCAAGACAATCCCCTGGATTTACTATTCCTCCATGCAGGACTAGCTTAGTCCTGCATGGAGGTGGCAGTTTAGGAGTAGGACGGCAGTGCGCCATGCATAGTAATGAGGTGTGCTGCCTGAGCTCCTAGTCTTAAACAAAACATGTAAGAGTACAGGGGGCATGTCTGAGAGCAGAGCTCTCAGAATATACATCCCCCACAATGAAGAACAGCAAAACGGGGTCAGAAATGAGCGAGACCGCTCATAGGTGTCCACATATCCCCACCAACAGTCCCCCTTGTGTACAACAGCAACAGTATATATAAATTAAATTAACAAACCCTTTATTTATTTTTTATAAAAATCCCATTAAAGCTAACTGTAGGTGCGCGGGTGTGCCCATCGCTTAGCTATGGCTAATGCAGCTTAAATGGCTATAGAGGATAACAAGGAAGATATATGCAAATAGCACTGTATAGTAATAGTGTACTGGGCAGCACATTCACCTTACGAGCAGGCATTCCCGGTTCGAGTCTCACTGCAGCACATACCATTTCCATGGCAAAGCACGTTATGATCTCTATTTATGTTGCAAAAGCCACTAAATAACATATTTTTATGAACTGGAGTACTGCAGTAAATGCACATGTGAGGTGTAAGTGTCATATGAATAAAGCACTAGTAAGCAGATTTAAGCATCACCAAGCAGTAGTAAGCATATTTAAGCACTAGTAAGCGAGTTTAACCCTGTTTTGCAGTGATAAACAACGCCCACACTCGTTAAGCAATTCTGAAGCTAACTCTCTGTAAGCAGATGTAATGGCAGGCTAGCAGTGCTTACCATCGCACAATCCCATGCAAACATGCTTACAAATGCTCAAAAGTGCCTTAATCACTCTATATCCAATGGCCCTTTTTCTGGCCATCAATAAAATTAACAGCCATGCAGGTCTTTTACCCAGGACACTATATACCATAGTCACAGTAGTTAACCACCAAGCCATCACAGAAGTACAAAAAAAAGTGAGGTATCAGTAAAGAAGTCTTCACCATAGTAAAATCAAACTGAACCTGTTAAAGGAATCAGTATACAGACATATGTGCCTTAACGCACTACATAACATAAATATGTGAACCGGCATAAAGTAGTAAGACCAGAAGTCAGGTGTAATTGTAATAGAGTGTTGAAGTCCCCAATAAAACACAAGGACCCCATACAGTGTACGTACATATGAATCATGGATACCAGCCATACATATAAGGTGTAATGAATAATACCTCAATGCCAAAAAGGAATTATAATGCAAAGTATGCAACGCTAAGTACTGCACAGGATAGCTTAGGAGGTGTAAGCAATGTGTAGGCCAGCTAATTCAATGTGCCTAGTGTTATATCCCTTTAAATAATGACAACCCTAGGTAAGCAGGTTTGCCCATAGCTTAGCCTTTTCAAAACTGGCCAATCGCGGAAAAGTGCAGGAAATCGGCCCTACTTAAACCCAACAGGCGGGAATACATGTCATAACTGGTTGTAGCCTCCCCTTCCAGGCACAGTGGCAGTAAGGGGAGAAGGTATGCCCTTCTGGGCACAGTACTGGTGCATCCAGGAGTCCAAGGTCATGGCAGGACTCCTTGTCAAAAACTATGATCAGAAACTGCTGCAGGGCCAGTACCAGGGCTCCCAATATAAGGTGGAGGCTTGGGACTGTCTTGCCCGTGACCTCACCAGTGCCACTAGCATACCCTGAACTGGTGAGCAGGTCAGGCATCCCTATGCTGACCTGAAGCGGAGTAAGGGGGACCTCTTGTAGGAGTGGCTCCAAGAGGCTAGAGTGGCAGGGAATGTTCCAGTCATGCGTATCACCCCACTATGTGTGTAATAATTGCCAGCTGAGATGTACCATGGATAGGTATGGCTAAATATTCCTCTTATGTCCCCCACAGCTGCAATGGAGTGGGTTCTGAACCAGGAGGCCCACATCAGTCGCCTGGCAAGGTTGCGATGCAAGGCAGGTTAGTAATACTCATGCATTTACTGTCATAGGAAATAAAACTAAAAGTAATAGTAAATTAACTGCCTGTATAAAACCTGTATTGTTTAAGGGAAGTAGTACATACACTAGAAAATATATCAGGAAGAGTCCCATATTGTTTGTATGTCAATAAAAGTGTAATAGCCTGACAAAAACGGTCTAACTGCTGGACTGCATCTGTATATTCTGGTATCATATAGTAATGTAGATTTGCAATCATGTAATAGTACTGTTGTATTAAGCACTGTTATCCACTCCTTGCACCATAAATTGAATGTGTAGGAATGCCTGTATATGACAGGGGTAATCCCCAAAGGCCATTTAGTACAACTAAGAGACACATAGTAAACAGGGAAAATGCAGACAACAAAAACCAAATAGCACATGCAACTCAGATGTGAACTGTTGTTTGTTTAGCACACAAAGCCATGGTTCCAATCCTGTCAGTGGTAGTAGTATGCATACAGAATCATACCCCACAACTGTACAGATATGTCCAGAATGTCTATTAAAGTGGCCCATATCTATTGCCTATCAAACTATTCCCCTGGGAAATCAGTGAGATGATCCCAGACATATAGGCAGAAAACAAAAAATACAACTGACTGACACACATCTATGAGAACAAAGCTGGCACACTAGCAACTCCACAATACCTTATGAGAATCAGAAGCCATGTATGTCCCATTTGCA
Source organism: Protopterus annectens (assembly GCF_019279795.1). Classification (NCBI taxonomy): domain Eukaryota; kingdom Metazoa; phylum Chordata; order Ceratodontiformes; family Protopteridae; genus Protopterus; species Protopterus annectens. The sequence goes on along the minus strand of NC_056733.1, from coordinate 1,903,863,041 downwards.
CCCCAACTTGTCAAGCTGTGGTCAGATTGTGTACAGTAACAGAGTGAGATGTATGTGCATAATAGTAATGTGGAATCTGGTACTGTGTGGGGGAATATTCAGGTAGTGATAATAAACATTCCTCCCACAGGTCTGTCAGATACCAACTCTGTGCCCAGAAATACAAGAATGATACCCATTACTGGTACTTTTCACATTGGTTTTGTATGGCATTGCGACTGATGCAGTTGTTCTGAATAATGAGGTATTACACATCACTGTCACCCACACTGTCCTACAACATATAACTGTCTATGAAATCTGTATAACAGTGTTGTAATACAAGGTCAGAATGCAAAAGCACAGGGTATTAATAAGACAGAAAGCAGATAGGAAATATACAGGAAAATCTATATAGCAGACACAACTGTGATGGACAGTGTTTAAGCTGTAGCAGACGTCTGAATCCTGGGAGTGGAAGTAGGCTGCATACAGATTCATACACCACAATTGTACAGGTGAGGCCAGAATGTCCAGTATATGGGCCCATATCTGCTGCCTGTCCCCCTGGTAAGTCTGTGGGATGATCCCAGATGTTTAGCCAGCAAACAGGGAATACAAGTGTTTGTCAAACATTTATGAGAACACACCTGTCACTGTAGCAACCCCCGAAACTGTTAGGAGAGTAATATTTCAAGTATGTCCTATCTGTGCTCCCATTTTGTCAAGCTGTGGCCAAAGTGTGTACAATAACAGAGTGAGATGTATGTGTATAATACTAATGTGTAATCCGGAACTTTGTGTGGCAACAGTCAGGTAGTGCTAACAAACATTGCTCCCACAGGTACGTTGGATACGAACACTGTGCTGAGAAATAAAGACCATTATAACCTGTACTGGTACTGTTCACTCTGGCATTATAGGGAATCGTGAGTGTTGCAGTTTCTATGAATAATAAAGTATCACTGGTCACTGTCATCCACACTGTGCTACATAATATAACTGTGTAGGAAAGCATGGTGGAAGAGGGCAATAATCTAGATATGTCCTGTCACACCACCATGTGGTCAACACATGGCCAGAGTCTGTGCAGAAAGAGTTGGATAACTATGTGCACAACATCAGCCTGGAATCTGGGAGTATGTGTAGAAACAGTTAGTTAGTGTTAACAAACATTCCCTCCACAGGTATACCAGGTAAGAGGTGTATACTGCAGGTAAAGCCGGTTCATGTGTAATGATGATGGCAGCCATATCACTGTCCAAACTAAGGCTATAGGGTAGTGTAGTAAGACTTGTAAGGTACAGATAACAGCATTGACTAGGAAAGTAATGTAGACTACAGGAATATACTAGTTGTTAATTGACATCTTTCTGTCCCCCCCACCATATCTCCAATAATCAACATACCCACCCGAGATGGTATGTAATGACACCCATTTTCTGATAATGTCCAATTGTTTTATAAATATTTTAATGGTTCCCATGCATGTGCTATATTAAATTATTCCAATATTGGTGGCATGATGCCATCAATGTACCTGCATGCTGTTCTTATTACCACTGTGATCACATATATGCATGTGTTCTGTTTGCTATGCAACTGTTCTGTATCTGGTGTCTGGGTTAATGGGAATATCTATGCACGTTGTTATACCTAACCCTGGAATGTGTTGACTATTACTAACCCACATAAGATGATGAAATCTAAACACTATAGCACGCTTGGGAAGGCCGGTCCCAGCGGACCCACCTGTCCCTCATCAGCTGGCTGTGGCACCGGGCACCAGCATGTCTGGAGCCCAACCTGGGACCTCCCTGTCCATTGGTCCTGCACCACCTTCTGATGGAACCACCTCAGGAGATGGGGTGTGGACAGACACCTGTCACCAATCATCAGGTCGGGGTCATGGTGCATAGAGAGATCAACCAGCAGTTTGGTGATCTTCTATGCCAGCTCAAGGGCCACGTGTCACGATTAGAGAGTCAGTCTGCCACTGTGACTCAGCCCCCAGCACAGCTACCTTTGGGGCTATGAAAGTGCAGTGGTGACTGCCCATGGGTGGGGACCTCAGTCCCACTGTTTCCACTAGGGAGCTTGTGGGCTTCCGATTTTCCAACACCGCTCCCAATCAAGGTGTTTACCCCCCACGTGTGTCATATACTGCCCCTGTATGTGTCTTGTTTGTCTTGTCTGTTAACCTACCCAACCTACCTCCCCAAATATACCTACTACCCCTCCCCAACATCCCACTCTCACCTGAAAAAAAAGGGCAATCTGTTCCCACAAAAAAAAATCTCACCCCATACATAGCTGTCCATTTCGCAAACATGTCCACTGGACACATGTAACACGGTCTAATTGGTAGCACAACTTATTTTTGTTGTCCTCGCCCCCTCCCAACGGTTTGAGTGTCCAAATCCAACTCCAAATTCAGTATATATGCACAGCTGTTGCTGTAGAAAGAATGGGCAGCTATGGACCTTCCCTACCCCCTTCCTGCACATCCCTGGCTATTTTCCCTACTGTCTTTCCCTCTTTGTGCCCCTTTTTTCACCACTTTCCTGTCAACCCCTTTTTCTTTTCTTTTAAAGAAATTAGCACGGAGTAAGCTGGAGTAAGCACTTTTAAGCAGCAGTAAGTGGGTTTAAGCCTGTTTGCGTGGGGGTAAGCAATGCCTACACTGGTTAAACTGCTTTAAAGTGCCTTAATCACTCTGTATCTAATGGCCCATGTTCTGCCCAGCAACAAAATAAACAGCCTCTGCAAGGCTCATGCCCAGGAACCTGCACACCATAGCCAAAGGGACTTACCACTAAGCCATGTCAGACATACATAACGCTGATGTTTTCAAAAACATATCATCCGGCCCAGTCATTCAACAGTAAAGAGAATGTATTCCAACATTTAGATGTATGTGTGTGCATAAATATATTAATATCTAAATGGATACAACATATCTATATATGTAGGTATATATATATATATATATATATATATATATATATATATGTGTGTGTGTGTGTGTGTGTGTGTGTGTGTGTGTATATATATATATATAAATATATATATATATATATATATATATATATATATATATATATATATATATATATGTACATATATCAATATATATGAACATATATACATGCAAATGCCTACATCTATAGATATATATGTCTACATCTATATGTATAAATATCTACAGCAGGTTATATATATGTCAGCAGATATATATATATATATATATATATATATATATATATATATATATATATATGGACATACATCTGTAGATAACAATGGGGAAAGAACATAAACATATATGTCCACATGCACTGTTAATGAGGTTGAGAGGCTCCAAACAATATATGTCTTGTACGAATAGGTATACCCCCACAGCCAAACACGTCCCCCCTGCAATACACTACCAAGTGTTGCAGATAACATAACCAGGACCAGACATGACATGGGTATCCCTAAGATACATATAGACAGACACATATATGCAGATACAGATATATATATATATATATATATATATATATATATATATATATATATATATATATATATATATATATATATATATATATATATATATATATATATATATATATATATATATATATATATATATATATATATATATATATATATATATATATATATATATGCATATGTATGTATATATATATATATATATATATATATATATATATATATATATATATATATATATATATATACAGATTTATTTATTTATTTACATTTGTTGACCGGGAGAGTCCGACTGGATACAGGTCCATTTTCAGCAGAAGCCCGGGGAGATAAGCTCCACATTAAGTATTACATACATTATACAGTTAAAAAGCATAGCATTTAAAATATAGACATTAGTCCAGCTGAGGACGTAAGACAAGAATAAAACATAGATATAAAACAGCTGTAGAACATAGTACAATTTTAAAATATGGTGACATATGCTAAACATGGTTACAAATGTAGTTGAGATTCATCAGCGAACAATTGATACAATCTGTTTTTGAGCTACATAACAGCCATTAGCAGTTGTCGCTACAAGAAATTAGTACTATGTGGTAGATAGCTGAGAACATGAGTAGCCAAGCTTGCTAAGAGTAGGTTATTGATAGGGGGCCAAGAGAAGTAGAAGGTGGGTAGAGTGAATGGTATTAGAGGGGGATGCAAGGGCATATCTGGCAAGTTTTTAAGTGTGATTTTAGTAAGGATTTGAAGTGGATGCAAGAAGTTACAGAGGTAATTGAGGATGGGAGGGAGTTCCAGAGTTTGGCTATAGTGCAGGAGAATAATGCTTCTCCAGCAGAGTTATTGGCTCTTGTGAGCTGTAGGTTTTTGTAGCTGGATCTTAGTGGTCTAGTGGTTATGTAGGGTTGGAGTAGATTCTGGATAGATGGGACTTTTAGTGGTTGGTTTAATAGTTTGTGGGTGAGTACAAGTTGGTACCATTGAAGGAGGTGGGGGAGCTCTAGCCAGCCCAGCTCTGCTAGACAGTGGTGAGCATGGTAGGAAGCCCCTGTGGTGAATTTGACAATTTTGTTGTAGCAGGTTTCGAGCTTATTTAGGTCGCATTGTCCAAGGTTAGTAAATATTGGAGAGGCGTAGAGTAGGGTAGAGATAAGATAAGAATTTTCTACTGAAATTTTACCTGCTTTGGTATGTAGTTACTGATTTCTATATAATGCTCCTAGTTTCTTGTGCACTTTTTTAATGGTCATGGAAATGTGAATGTCAAAGTTCAGTTTATTGTCTATTTCTACTCCTAGTAACTTGGTGTGTTCTGTAGGATGGATGGTGGTGTTGTCTTTTGCTGTGATGTTAAAATGAGAGCTGTCTAGGGTAAGCTTGGTGGGTTGGAAGATTAGTAATTTTGTTTTGTTTGGGTTGAGTATTAGTTGGGCATTGGATAACCAAGTATTATACTACAGCACTACACTGTTATAGGACACGCCATGGAGATTACTGGAATAATGCACACGCTATGGAGATCACTGGGCTGCAACCCTCTCAGAGGTATATTTCTAGGCGGATGACATCAGCAGCCTTACCAAAGTAGAGCATTTGAATTGTAGGGAGTGTGACTACCCTAAAAAGCATTGCTCTCTACACAGACAGAGACAGACACACACACTTGTCATGTCTGGGATTGGAACTCTTACCTAACTAGTTTATCACACTACAGCAGTACACAGTTATGGGATGCACCACAGAGATTACTGGGCTACAATGCTCTCAAAGGTGTATTTCACAATGGATGACCTCAGCAGGCTTGTCATAGTAGGGCTATGGGGAGGACAGTGTGTGTGCATGGGCCATAACCCATTCATCTAGAGGTTGACACGCCACATGTGGGCACACACAGGGTCATATTTCACAGGTACGTGTATACAGCTGCTAGCTGACTACTTCCTTGTACAGTCATGTTGCACAGCTAGCATGTGCACCATATAGTCTGTAATGCTGACAGATACCGGTGGCTAGTATCTACAGTGAGTGACATATGAACCTCATGTAGTTGTGGCCCTTTGGCTGTGTGCTGGGTGGGACAGGCCTGGATGGCTCCTTGTCACAGTCACCCTCTTCCACACGTCTATGTACATCTACCTTTGGCTTATTCAAGTGTGTTGTCCTTACATATATGTCTGTATTCCTATCCACTGTGTGTGCAAAGCATGAGTGGTGCATACTGAGGAGTGTCTGCACTAACATCTGCAACTGCCAGATATGTCTGGTCCACTGGTGTTTGCAGACATGGCCTTCATGTGTTTAAGTGCATGAGCATGCCCAGTATGCCCATCTGTATTGAATGTGTGGATCAAGTTCAGGTAGTTTGCACTGCAGTGCTGACCTTTGTGTTGTACACCTACAGGTAGCATGCTGTTTCTGCAGGGTATCCATCGATCATTTGGCATTGACTGTCACTACATTTTTACATGTATGTCCGGTACTCCATTTCATTCTGTATTCTTACCTATCATTGCTGACTAGAGGCATACCAGCATACTACAGATCTTAGCTTTGCTTTACCTACATATTAGTTTCTAACTTCCTACTCTTCAAAACTAATGTCCAACTGCCTGACCTGCTGAAGTCTGTCTGTGTAGGCTTGGGGGAGTTATCCACAGGCATCATTTAGAGACCATAGCACAGCCTTTGTTTGTGTTTGTCTACACCTGTCCTGCTGGCTGTGACTGTTGTTGGGTATTAGAACCCCCCTGACTGGCATGCGTGAGTCACTTACCTTGTGGGTGTCCCAGTATTGAGGGTGGTGTTGCAGGGTTGCCTATGTCAGATGCACATAGTGCACTACCTACACATGGCTGAGCACAGGTAGTGTCATGTTTGGCATCCCTTTTACTGTATATGTGAGTCAGAGCGAGGTGCTATTCCCTGGGTCCCTCCTGTGTCAGTGTATGTGCTATGCGTTGCTTCTTTGCTAAGGCCAGGGCATACTGGGCACTCCTCCTTCTGCCTACTGGTGCAAGCTCAGGTTATTCCTCCTCCAAGTCACTCTGTGCCTGTGCAGGCCTTGGCAATGGTGGTGGGCTGTGTGGGCCTGCCCCATGCTGTTCCTGCTGTAGCTGTTTCCACATGATCATATTGTGTAGCATGGCATATACGAGGACAATTTGGGTACATGTAGCTGGTGAGTACTGCAAAGCTCCACCGGATGTGTCCAGGCACCTGAACCGTGACTTGAGCATCCCAAACACACGCTCTACTATAATTCTGGTCTGTGTGTGTGCCTCATTATGGAGTTCTTGTTCGGGTGTGTGTACATTTCTGATGGGTGTCATCAGCCACAGCTCCAGTGCGTATCCAGCATCCCCCACTAGGTGACCATGAGTGATGTCCCCATTGGCAAATCTCTGGTACAGCTGCATCAGATGCCAGATGTGGGAATTGTGATAGCTTCCAGGGCAGCCAGCACACACATTCATTATCACACATGACCTGGCAGTTGATGGAGGGGAAGCCTTTATGGTTGATGTAGACCCTACCCCGCTCACTGGGTGGTGCTTTGATGCATATGTGCATGCAGCCTATAGCACCCACTACCTCAGGGTATTCTTCTATTTGGTGGAACACTTGCATATTGCTGGCCAATGCCTCACGGGTGTTGGGGAAATATACTTGCTCACCGACATGTGCTGACATGGCATCCAGAAACTGGTGAAGTACCCTGGATGCTGATGCCTGTAAGAGCCCCATCATATCCCCAGTTGGCCTTTGAAAGGTACCTGTAGCTAGTATTCTTTGGCCTACACATACCTTGGTATTCACTGGGAGGGGTCCCTTCTGTTAGTTCTGTGTATGAAGTGTGGCCGGCACAGCTCAACAATTTGCTGTAGGAGGTCCCTGTCCACCTTATAGCACTCCATTATCTCAAGTTCATGTAGCCCCTGGTAGGTTACCCTGGGTCTGTACACTCTTCTCAGTCTCCTCACTGTGGGTCGGTTGACAGCATTCGCATCCTCACCACCCTCAGCCTCTTCCACAAGTTGTTGTATGATAGCTAATGCAGCCCCTATCATTTTGCTGTTGGGAGTGTTAAAAGTTCCCTGCTTGTTTACACCGGTGGTGTAGAGTGTGGGAAAAACCAGATGGAAAGGTGTTTGCATAGTTTATAGTAGTGTTCTGGGCTGGGCTGGTCTGCTGCCTGTGTAATTGGCTGCTTCTGGTATATTTCACCTGCCAGCTATGCTAGTTCTCCTATATTACCTTCCTACTGCTGTTTCCCTCTCATTGCCTTCCTGTTTAAGCCCAGCGGCACGCCACACAAACAGAGTGCTCAAATGTGCACAGTGCTGCTATTTCCTAGTTTAACTTTTTTTTTAAAATCTTTAAAACCCGGTGCGTGGCACACACACCTGCTTAGGCAATGTAAAGAGTGCTAGGCAGATTCAGACACACCCCCTAGCTTAGCTGTGCTAAGCTAGGAGCAAACCCAAGCCACAGGGCTCCAATCCGCTTACAGTATGACTGACAGACCCCTCCATAATGTCAGCTAACTCCTAGGCTTGCACCATGCTATTCCTACTCTTACACTGTTGGGACCTGACTAGCATGCTGGGGAAAACTGGGATTCAGTATCCTTCCCTCATTTGCATAGGATTGCCTGCTAATGCATAGTTACATGTCTCACACTGATCCTCCCCCCTTAGCAACCACTACTCACTGGCATGTTGTCTTCTGCCTGTCATTGACTTGCATGGCAGAATAGTGATTTTAGTTAGAATTCTTATTTTCTGTTTATTTTGTTATTTTCCCCCGATCCCGTTTGAGTGCCATTGCCTACGCTTAAACAGCCGAGATCGGCTAAAAAAATTAAAAGTTGATTTTTTTTATTTTTTGTGTTGTTTGCAATGCCAATGGCCTTATACCTGGCCATTGGCATGCTTCTTGACTGATATACAGCCTTTATTTGGAGCTGTCATGTCTCCATTTTGGAATCTGCAGAAATGTACTCGGTTACTAACCGAGCACATTTCTGCAGATTGCACTAGTCCTGCATGGCCGGTTGCAAGCTTCCTGGATCACAAGTTCACCTCATTTCCATGGATTTCTCCTGCAAATGGAGTGATTTGCATACAGTGGCTTAGTCTGTGCAGGACAAGTGCAGGAGCACTACTGCATGCCCCTGCAGGCTGTTCCTGGATAGCACGGCAGACATATTGCCTGCTAGAGCTCCTGCACTGATCCTGCACGCCGTGCAAGGCATACAGAATCCATGGGAATGTATACAGCATTTAAGTACAAGTTAAAAATGGTAGACCAGTATGTAGGTTTACTATTAAATGTCCGAAGTACCTGTACTCTACCAGCATGTGGTAGAAAGGCACTTTACAAATGGCAGAATGCCAAACCAAAATACACTGACAATACTACAGTGAATAGGTAGTGTAGTTCGAGTATCTGTGTTCAGTATTGTGCATGGAGATCGCGGCTGAGTAAGGAACATGGAATTAGATTCAAAAAGAAAGGTCAGCACTGAATGTGGTTAAAATTACTCAATTTTATTCAAACATAAATCACCAGAAGGGTAGGGTTGAAACCCTCTAACCCCACGAAAAACCAACCAGACTGGTTTCAGCTGAAATAGCCTTCCTCAGTGTAAAACAAAACATCATCACATCCACATAATTTATACAAATTAAACACGGTAGGTTATTGGTTAATTATAAATGATCATTTAATCCAGGCTGAAAGAGCCCACCTAATTTAATAATCCACTTCTTCTCTTTAGAGTTCAAAATTATATGCCACCCAGCTTTATTAGTCTTGTCACCAAATATTTTATCAACGACAGTAAATCTGTAGGAAGCATTAACATGTTTAAGTGTGTGTTTGTATAGTGCATTTGATTGTCTTTTTTTCTTAATATCACTCAAGTGGTCACTGATCCGTAAACGTAGGGGTCTAGATGTTTGGCCAATGTAAAATGCAGAACATGTACGTGTTACCAAGTATATTACCCAATCAGACCCACAACTGACCATGAATTTAATATCATACACCAACGCAGTATTTCTACTGCTGAACTGTTTAGTTTTATTCACTCTATTGCAATGTGTGCAGTGCCCACAAGGTACACAACCACATAGCACCTCCCTTGTAATGGTGCATTGCTGTTGTGTCATGGGAGCACCCTGATGATGCTTGCAATGACTAAAATAGGAACCAAGTGTCCTCCCTCTCTGGAATGAAAAAAGGCACCTATTGCCCAAAATATCAGATAGTCTATGATCCAATAGCAATATGTTCCAATGCCTGTTAACGATATCCATAAATGCCCCTGTGTTACATCTATATGTTGTAACTAACCTAAGATCCAATGTCTTGTCAAATGGATATTCCTTGTATGTCAACAAATCCTTCCTATCCGGACTAGAGGCCCAGTTGCTGGCAGTAATAATATTACCATATTTATAACCCAGATTTGTAAATCTTTTTACCAGATCACTCATATATTGTTCATATTTCCCCATATTTGAACAAACACATTTAATCCGAAGGAACTGTGATTTGGGGATGTTTCTGATGATATGTTGTGGGTGAAAGGTAGACGCATGGAGTAATGAATTGTATTGTGGGTATTTCCAAAAAATTTCACCCTCTAAGGTATTGTCCACATTCTTTGTGATAAGGACATCCAGAAACGTAATCTGGTCTGTATGGTATTGGACCATGAATTGGATTCCCCACTTGTTCCCATTTAAATATTCTACAAATTCATGAAGGTATATACTCTCTGCTCTCCAAACGAACCAACAGTCGTCAAGATAATGTCTCCAAATATTAACTTCCTTCAAATACAAATTATGCCCAGGGTCATAAATGAGTTTATCCCCCACATAGGCCATAAATAAATCTGTGTTAATGGGGGCAAAAGATGCTCCCATTGCTGTACCCTGTATTTGCCAATAGCACTGGTCTTGAAAGTAGAAAACATTTTTAGGTAAAACATGCTCCGCTAAACACACCAAAAATGTATTGAATCCAGCCTGATATAGTTCACTTTCTCTAGCCAGTATATTGTAGTGCACAAAGGCCAGCACAATGTGGAATATTGGTATAAAGAGCAGTAACATCAAGTGTACAATGGAGCCAGCTAGGCTCTAATTGCATATCGAAATAATACACAAAAACTGTTTTGTGTCCTGTATGTGCACTCTAATAAATTTCAATAATGGTTACAAGTGTTTGGTAAAGAACTGTGAAAATGGTTCAGTAAGAGACCCTCTGTCTGATACAATGGGTCTCCCTGGTGGGTTGTGTAAATCCTTCTGTATCTTGGGCAGAAGATATAGACACTGGGATTTGGGATCCTGTATCATTAGATGGTATACATCGGAATCTGTAATAATACCCTCCTCCCTAGCTTGCTTTAAAAAATTATCTGTTTCTGCCTTGAATCTGAAGGTTGGATCTAAGGGCATGAGCATATACTACCGACCATCTCTAAGTTGCTTTTGGGCTTCATCATGATACATCCCCTAGTCCATAACCACCACGGATCCTCCCTTATCAGCAGGTAAAATTACTAAGTTCTTATTATTTTGTAATTTATAAACCACCTGTGATTCGATCTTTGAGAGATTATGACATGATGTACCATATTCCTAAACCTCACTAAAACTAAACCTCAAAATGTACTCTCTCGAGGCACTCCTAAAAATGGAGAACATCGATATCTGTGCAGTAACTGAGACCTGGTTCAAGGCTCCAGAGAGCACCCCTGAAATACTGGGCTACAACTCTTACCACACTTTTCGGCCACCAAACCAGGATCGAAACACTAAAGGTGGAGGAGTGTCGATATTCACCAAGGATATTCACACCACCAGGTTAGTTGCCCAACACAATGCATCTAAAATTCTCCAGGTGCAACTAACATTAGGTAAGACCACAATCCAAATCGTAGCTTGCTACAGATCCCCCACCATGCCCCAAGATTCTCACTACACCTTTCTAAACATACTGGAAAATATTAATATACAACCAAACACACTAATACTGGTTAATTTCAACTACCCTGCCAATAACTGAGAAAACTACTCGTGTACCAACACCTTTGCCCAACGGTTCTTGGAATTCATAAATTCCAATGCCCTGGATCAACTAATCCATAGTCCCACCAGGGGCTCCAGTATCCTAGACCTGGTCATTACCAATATGGGAAATCAATGCTCCACACCTATGGTGACTACCTCGTTGGTCAGATCAGACCATAAGCTAATCACCCTTAACATCCACATCCCACCCCCCAGTAAGGAAAAGTGCATAAAAAACTTCTCCAAAGCCAACTTCATGCTACTCAAGGCAGAAGTTACAAACTTCATGACACCCATGTAGATGGGAACTGAAAGTTCAACTGCTGTGTCCTACACTAAGGCACTGTATGAGCACATACACTCATGCATGAATCGTGCCATCCCAAATAGAACCAAGGTGCTCTCCTCCAAAAAAAGTAAGCCAGTCTGGTGGTCCCCTGCCATAAACAAACTTTACAACAAAAGGAAGAAACTGTTGCAGAAAAGAGGAAAATCCCAGGATGCAAAAAACTCCCTTACTAGCCTCAGTAAAAAGCTGAGATCCCTCATAAAATCCTCCAAAGCTAGTTATGAAAATAAAATTTCCAAAGACAACCACAAGGCATTCTATAACTATGTCAAGAATCTAAATGGCAATGCTCAGATCTGCTCTGAGCTACAGCAGAATGGCATTAAATATACTGATCCCAAGGATATTGCCAATATCCTGGCAGATCAATTCAGTGACAACTTCACCCCCCTCTCACCCCCTAAATGACCCATCTCAATACCGGAAGATTGCCAAATTCCGGTAATAATGGCCACACAGGTAAAAAACACACCCTCCAAAGCTAAGAATACAGCATCCATGGGACAAGATGACTACCCAAGCTGTTTACTACATGAACTACAAAATGATCTGGCACCTCACCTAAGTGTCATGTTTAATCATACCCTCACCTCAGGCTTCATGCCCACTGAGTGGCGCACAGCTGCAGCTATCCCACTCCACAAGGGGGGATCCACCTTGGATCCCGGGAACTACCGCCCCATCAGTCTGATGAGCCTGATCTGCAAGACCATGGAATGCATTATCATGGAACTTATAAACAAAGACATTGGCAACCTTAAAACACTGGACCCCACCCAGTTTGGGTTTGTGAAGGGCCGATCTTGTCTCCTGAACTTGATTGACTTCTTTGAATCAGTCTCCAGAGCCATGGACAAGGGTAAGGCAGTCCACACAGCCTATCTGGACCTGGCCAAGGCCTTTGACACCATCCCCCACTCTGAAATCATAGATAAACGTACTAAGCTGGGCATTAATCCCTACGTCACTCGATGGGATACCAACTGGCTTACCGAAAGAACCCACACTGTAAAAGTAGCTGACTCCAAATCCAGCTCCAGACAAGTGACAAGTGGAGTACCTCAGGGTTCAGTCCTGGGACCTTTCTTGTTTGGCATCTACTTCTCTGAAGTACAGGCCAACACTAAGGGACTCTGGCTAACAAAGTTCACAGATGACTGCAAACTGGGAGCCATTATTGAATCCCCAAATGATTTTGATACTCTACAAAAGGGCTTTACATAAACAGATGCTTGGTGCCAGAGCCATGAGCTCAGGCTCAATGCCAAGAAATGTATAGTTATCCCTTTTGGGAAAAAACATGTACCCATGAATTACCACATAGGTGGCAGTACACTAAACACTGAAAGTGTGATAAGAGACTTAGGGACACAGGTGGACAGTGGTCTCACCTTCAATAACCACATTGCCACAACAGTCAGGAAATCTTTCTATGTGGCACACCTCATCACTAAGGGCTTTTCATCCAGAAAAAAGGAGGTCATTGTCTCACTGTACTCATCCCTCATTAAACCCATTATAGAATACAATGCCCCATTTGGTATGTTCCTCTCAAGACATCTGCAACAACTGGAAAGGCCGCAGAAATACCTCACTAAAAGAATCACAGGCCTAAGGCAGATGCCCTATGCTGACCACCTTAAAAAACTCCAGCTATACTGTGTCGCATATCGTCTACGCTGAGGCGATCTCTGCTTAACATACAAGGCCATGTCAAACCCAGAGCTGTTGGACATGCTACACTTAAAGAAATCCCAATCCCTCAGAGCCACACGCTCCAGGGATCTAAACCTTGTCATCACAATAAACAAAACATGCTGGAGGGATAGGTTCCTGACCCAGTGACTCCCCAGACTCTGGAATAGACTGCTCATACATGTCAAAAAGAGCACCTCTTTGGCCCTCTTCAAAAGGAACCTTGATGATTGGATGGGAGAAAGGAAATTCACCCCAGGGATCACGTCAGTCACCCTGCTAGACAGGGGTCCAGAGAAGTAAATAGTGTGGGAAGAAATAGCCAGGGAATTGTTATGGTTAGGCTTCTATAGGCCCTAGGGCCGATAGCCTAGTACCAACCTATGAACATATTCATGAGCATGAAAATGTAAATCTTTGAGAACACTGGTCTGGAAAGAAGCCACCTGCTGTTGTGCAAGTGGAATAAAGGTGAATTTGTGAAATTTAAAGGAATTAGTGTTAATACCAGAAGTTTCACCATCAAAAAACAATCTCAAATTACTTAAATGACAGAATGATGCTACATCTTGTGCCAAGGAATCATCTGATACAAAAAAAGGTACAAAACTTAAACCTTTATTAAGTACTTGTATTTCCACATCAGAGAGGGGTGTAGAAGAAATGTTCAAAACATTACAAGTATTGTTTATTTTTGTACCATAATATTAAGAAGACTCTTGAGATCCCTTGCTTCCCCTATGTTTTCTGCCTCCGCTGTGTGTCCAGGCCCTAAAGGGGCATCCAAATTTCATCTCTTTGGGGTAGATGATTCCAAAGTATGGTTGCCATCCACATCCATGGCCGAGGACGAGTCCTCACCAGATGTGCTGCTATTCACCCCTCTAGATTTCATTAGGATTGATTTAGTTCTCTTTCTTTTCTGATTGTGAGGTCTAGCCTCTGACTGACCAAATTTGACCTGTTTGTATAAACCAAAGGGTTTTACCCTGTCATAATCCCCCATTTCCCGGTTAAATTTTTTGATTTTTTTCTCCTTTAATTGTTTATCCAGATTAAGTAGTTCTGTGCTAAGTTGACTCAAGCATATTGGATAGCAAGATAACTCCTCAAAACTTTTGGTTTCCTCACATATCAAACCTACTTCTGTAATACGTTGATCAACTGTACATTCATAAAAGGCTGTTAAAGCCTCAATGAAGCCCATTGATGCCCTTTGTTGGACCTGGGTGCATTCTGCAGCCAGATTATCATCAATATTATTCACTAGGGGTTGTAGTCTAACCTGCAGACCCCTAGGGGTGATCCCCTTTAGCTGGTAAGCTTTGAAAAGTTTCAAGTGTCAAACATTAGTGCGTAATGTTTTCATGCACTTGGTGAGCTTCTGAAAGGCCAGATTACAGCTATTCACTGGGTTATTAGTATTCAAATCCATATTTGAATTGTCCATGGACCCTAATACAAATACAAGTAAGTCATCCTTGTCCGATGACAAACCTGTCAAGATCGAAACCAGATCCATAATAATCCTAAATCAGCTTGATATGTAAAAAATATGCCCAAAAAATATCAATACATGTGTGTATTGAAAAAACGTATCCTGATACCTCATTCCACTTATCAAATATAAATATCCAACATGTGAATCCCAATAACATAAGTACAGAACTCACTACAATGAGGGATACTTATCTAGATTCGAAACCTTTGGAACATGAAGAAAGGACAGATAATTCTGACCCAACAATATACTGTTCAGTATGAAACACAAAATCCTGTTGAATTGCCAAAAGTACAACAAATAAGTCTGCAAACTGTATTATTCCTGTGTGGATAGGAGGAACAATGATAGTCCCTGCAATTTTGGCACAAGTGATATGTAAATATTTAGAAACAAAGCAATGCTACATTTCCCTATATCATCATTCACAAAACTTTCATAACATATTGATTTTAAACCATACAATCAGGCAGAAAGGGAGCAATAATAGCCCCTGCGATGATTATGACAATATAGAAATAAACAATTAAAAAAACACAATGCTATGTTCCACCTTATATAAATCAACATGGGAGCTATAATAGCCATTGTGCATAACAAAAATTATTTTACAATAACAGGTGAAAAACATATAGAATCTATCATAATATCTCTCCACAGAATGTTACAATCCTTTGTTCATATGCCCCCCAAAAAATGTGTTTGCATATATACTGTACCAGGCTTAAAGAATCAAAATCCCTTACACTAATAGTATTAGTGACAGATAATCATAAGGGCACAATAGCCAAAAAAACAGTACAGAAAAATACGTGCATATTCAACAATATGGGGATTCGGTACTTAATAAGGAAGAAAGGACATGCAAATATGTTTTTTTGAACTGATTTAACTACTAGCTGTTTTGTTACTTTTGGATCCTAATTTATACTGGACTTACATATGGACTGATATGGACAATTACATTCAAGACTCTGTACGTACGTATTTTTCTGTACTTTTTTTGTGTGTGGATTTCAGAAGCTTATAAATAAGGGTACATAGCACTGGGCATGAAATCCTTTTGGGTGACATTAACCTACTGTTTTCAGGGTAGGAAACATGCATATTTAGTATGAATGAACATGCACAATGGCTATTGTGCCCTTATGATTATCTGTCACTACTATTAGTGTAAGTGATTTTGATTCTTTAAGCCTGGTACAGTATATACACAAACACATTTTTTGGGGGGGGTATGAACAAGGGATTGTAACATTGTGAGGATAGATATTACGACAGATTCTATATATGTTTCAACCTGTTATTGTAAAATAATTTTTGTTATACACAATGCCTATTATAGCTTCCATGTTGATTTATATAAGGTGAACATAGCACTGTGTTTTTTGAATTGTTTATTTCTATATTGTCATAATCATCGCAAGGGCTATTATTGTTCCCTTTCTGCCTAACTGTATGGTTTAAGATCAATATGTTATGAAAGTTTTATGAATGATGATATAGGGGAACGTAGCACTGCTTTGTTTCTAAATATTTACATATCTCTTGTGCCAAAATCGGAGGGGCTATCATTGTTCCTCCTATCCACACCAGGAATAATACAGTTTGCAGATGTATTTGTTGCACTTTTGGCAATTCAACAGGATTTTGTGTTTTGCAACTGAACAGTATATTGTTGGGTCAGAATTATCTGTCCTTTCTTCATGTTCCAAAGGTTTTGAATCTAGATACATATCCCTCATTGTGGTAAGTCCTGTACTTATGTTATTGGGATTCACATATTAGATATTTATATTTGATAAGCGGAGTGAGGTATCAGGATACATTTTTCTTCAATACACACATGTATTGATATTTTTCGGGCATATTTTTTGCATATCAAGCTGATTTAGGATTATTATGGATCTGGTTTTGATCTTGAAACGTTTGTCATTGGACAAGGATGACTTACTTGTATTTGGATTAGAGTCCATGGACAATTCGAATATGGATTTGAATACTAATGACCCAGTGAATAGCTGTAATCTGGCCTTTCAGAAGCTGACCAAGTGCATGAAAACATTAAGCACTAATGTATGGCACTTGAAACTTTTCAAAGCTTACCAGCTAAAGGGGATCACCCCTAGGGATCTGTGGGTTAGAATACAACCCCTAGTGAATGATACTGATAATAATCTGGCTGCAGAATGGGCCCAAATCCGACAAAGGGCATCAATGGGCTTCTT
Organism: Protopterus annectens; assembly: GCF_019279795.1. NCBI lineage: Eukaryota > Metazoa > Chordata > Ceratodontiformes > Protopteridae > Protopterus > Protopterus annectens. Next base: position 1,903,845,695 of record NC_056733.1, on the reverse strand, counting down.
TAAGGCTTTAACAGCCTTTTATGAATGTACAGTTGATCGATGTATTACAGAAGTAGGTTTGATATGTGAGGAAACCAAACATTTTGAGGATTTATCTTGTTATCCAATATGCCTGAGTTAGCTTAGCACAGAACTACTTAATCTGAAGAAACAATTAAAGGAGAAAAAAAAATCAAAAGATGTAACTGGGATATGGGGGATTATGACAGGGGAAAACCTTTGTTTCATACAAACAGGTCAAATTTGGTCAGTCAGAGGCTAGACCTCACAATCAGAAAAGAAAGAGACCTAAATAAATCCCAAAGAAATCTAGAGGGGTGAATAGGAGCACATCTGGTGAGGACACGTCCTCAGCCACGGATGTGGATGGCAACCATACTTTGGAATCACCTACCCCAAAGAGACGAAATTTGGATGCCCCTTTAGGGCCTGGACACACAGAGGAGGCAGAAAACATAGGAGAAGCAAGGGATCTCGAGAGTCTTGTTAACATTATGGTACAAAAATAAACAATACTTGTAATATTTTGAACATTTCTTTTGCACCCCTCTCTGATGTGGAAATACAAGTACTTAATAAAGGTTTAAGTTTTGTACCTGTTTTTTTTGTATCAGAAAATTCCTTGGCCAAGATGTAGCATCATTTTGTCATTTACTTAATTTGAGATTGTTTTTTGATGGTGAAACTGATGGTATTAACACTAATTCCTTTAAATTTCGCAAATCCACCTTTATTCCACCTATGCAGCAGCAGGTGGCTTCTTTCCAGTCCAGTGTTCTCAAAGATTTACATTTTCATGCTCATGAATATCGTACATCACATCATAATCTCTCAAAGATCGAATCACAGGTGGTTTATAAATTACAAAATAATAAGAACTTAGTAATTTTACCTGCTGATAAGGGAGGAGCTGTGGTGGTTATGGACTTGGGGATGTATTATGATAAAGCCCAAAAGCAACTTAGAGATGGCCGGTACTATATGGTCATGCCCTTAGATCCAACCTTCGGTTCAAGGCAGAAACCGATAATTTTTTAAAGCAAGCTAGAAAGGAGGGTATTATTAGAGATTCCGATGTATACCATCTAACAGTACAGGATCCCAAATCCCAGTATCTGTATCTTCTTCCCAATTTACTCAAGGATTTACATAACTCACCAGGGAGACCTATTGTATCAGGCAGGGGGTCTCTTACCAAACCACTCTTAGAATTCCTAACCAAACACTTGCAACCATTATTGAAATTTATTAGAGCATGCATACAGGATACCACACAGTTTTTGGGTATTATTTTTGATATGCAATTAGAACCTGGCTGGCTCCTTTGTAGACTTGATGTTACTTCTCGTTATACCAACATTCCACATTGCTCTGCAATATTGGTTAGAGAAATGTGAACTATATCAGGCTGGATTCAATACATTTTTGGTGTGTTTACTGGAGCATGTTTTGACTAAAAATGTTTTCTACTTTCAGGACCAGTGCTATTGGCAAATACAGGGTACAGCAATGGGGGCATCTTTTGCCCCCATTTATGTGGATTTATTTATGGCCTATGTGGAGGATCAACTCATTTATGACCCTGGGCATAATTTCTGTTTGGAGGAAATTGATATTTGGAGACATTATCTGGATGACTGTTGGTTCATTTGGAGAGCAGATAGTGTATACCTTCATGAATTTGTAGAATATTTAAATGGGAACCGGTGGGGAATCCAATTCATGGTCCATTACCATAAAGCCCAGATTACGTTTCTGGACGTCCTTTTTACAAGGAATGTGGACAATACCTTAGAGAGTGAAATTTTTCAGAAGTACCCACAATACAATTCATTACTCCATGTATCTAGCTTTCACCCACAACATATCATCAGAAACATCCACAAATCACAGTTCCTTTGGATTAAATGTGTTTGTTCAAATATGGTGAAATATGTACAATATAGGAGTGATCTGGTACAAAGATTTTAAAATCTGGGTTATAAATATGGTAATATTATTACTGCCAGCAACTGGAACTCTAACCAGGATAGGAAGGATTTGTTGACATACAAGGAATATCCATCTGACAAGACATTGGATCTTTGGTTAGTTACATCATATGGATGTAACACAGGGGTATTTATGGATATCATTAACAGACATTGGAACATATTGTTACCGGATTATAGACTAGCTGATATTTTGAGCAATAGATGCCATTTTACGTTCCGGAGAGCGAGGGCACTTGGTTCCTATTTTAGTCATTACAAGCATCATCAGGGGGCTTCCACGACACAACAGCAACGCACCATTACAGGGGACGTGCTATGTGGTTGTGTGGATTTGCTTCATAATCTCGAAATACTGAAACATCGAATTTCAGTATTTCAAAACTATGAAACCGAATCCACAAAACACTGAAACTACAAAACCCCGAGCCCAAAACCGCGAAATTCAAAACACTGAACAAACCGCATACACTACACCATACATACACCACAACATCCACATCACAACATAAACAGATAAAAACTACATGCATACACAACTCATACACACATAAGCACAGGAGCAAGCCCATCTGCACCCCCCACACCCCCCCATTTATATATACTAACTCCGAGATTGCACAAACAGGGAACAAAAGCAAACTCACACACGCACATTCTCCAGTCCCTCACACATACATCAAACATATCAGCACACTCAAATACACTCTAACCCCCACTCAAATCCCTTACAAAACACTCACTTACCTGACAAAATGCCAAGATCCACACACGGCACTGTGCGCCATAAACACACAATCCCGGACATCACTTAGCATAAGGCCATAACCGCGAATTCAAGATATTTGAATTCACAATTATGAACTTTCGCTATTTTAAACTTCGGGTTTATAGTCTCGAGATACTGAAATTCGACATTTCAGTATTTTGAGATTATAAATGGCTCCTGGTTGCGTACCTTGTGAGCACTGCACACATTGTAATAGAGTGAATAAAACTAAACAGTTCAGCAGTAGAAATACTGCATTGGTTTATGATTTTAAATTCATTGCCAATTGTGGGTCTGATTGGATAATATATTTGGTAACATGTACATGTTCTGGCTTTTACATTGGTCAAACATCTAGACCCCTATGTTTATGGAAAAGTGAACACTTGAGAGCTATTAGAAACCAAAGACAATCAAATGCACTATACAAACACACACTTAAACATGTTAATGCTTCCTACAGATTTACTGTCATTGATAAAATATTTGGTGACAAGACTAATAAATCTGGGTGGCATACAATTGTGAACTCTAAAGAGAAGAAGTGGATTATTAAATTAGGTGGGCTCTTTCAGCCTGGATTAAATGATCATTTATAATTAACCAATAACCTACTGTGTTTAATTACAGAATTTGTATAAATTATGTGGCTGTGATTATGTTTTGTTTGACACTGAGGAAGGCTATTTCAGCCAAAACCAGTCTGGTTGGTTTTTCGTGGGGTTAGAAGGTTTCAACCCTACCCTTCTGGTGATTTATGTTTGAATAAAATTGAGTAATTCTAACCACATTCAGTGATGGCCTTTTTTTTTTAATTTGCTTGAAGGTTTTTGGGCCTGTGCACTTGCCGTACGTGCGAGGGCGATTTTGGTTTGGTGGACAGGGAATTAGCCCATTTCCTCACTGTAGTGCAATCTTGGAGTTGGTATATTTAATTTGCAGGGGGTGTGGGGTTTAAATAGTATAGTTAATGTACCATTGACTGTAGAATGTAACGGTACATTAAGGTGCATATCATGGGTGACTGACGTCACCTCCTGCTATGTCGAATACATTGAACTGCAGATGTCGATCTATTAATTTTCACCATGTCTGCCATTTCAAAGTTCTATATCTGCATTTCAGGACAACCATTGTGACCAGTCGATGGAATTTCAATATTAAACCAGTATGTACTGTAAAGGTAGTTACAATACAGGATAAAACTTCTTTCTTCTTAGACTTTTTTAAAAATAAGTAATGAAAAAAAAAAGAACTGTGTAAACCTTAGGTAATACATTTCTTCATTTCTGTAAGCATCTTCACATTTCACACAGTCTTACTCATGAACATCAAATCCCAGAAGGTACAGTGCCACCATTAAACATGACACAAATGCTAATAAAACAGTTTTTAGCTCAAAATACCTTCTTTTGAAGCACATTGAAAAAATACTACTACCGTCACTTACTTCATTTGCATTGTTATGCTGTTCTACTATCTAGTCAACACAATATAAAGTAATAAAACAAAAAACAGTTGATTCGCTCACTGTTGCTTTATCCATTATTAAGCACTTTCGTTCTTAATGGCAATAGAACTTCTTCAGAATAATAAAACACGCAATTAATCACATTTAAATTATTGACATACAGTGTCACATGACCTCATTACTCCAATCATAATCACCTAATCTAAAAATCTAAAAATATTAAAGGACATTTAAAAAATGCTTAACATATCTAAAACATTGTTACAATTAGTATAGTAATTTTATTGCTTACATAACCAACAAAAACAATCCTAATCCTTCATTTTTCTACATTAATAGGCTGATAATGGAAATAATTTTGTTGAATCCTAGTGGGCTGGTAGCATCCAAAAGCAATTGCCAATAAAATTCCCTAGACTCTGATAAAGTTTTCCAGTTTCTACCTCTAACAAGAAGGGAAACCTTTTCTAAAATAAAGAAGACAAACTTATTAAAACTCACATAACTTCTAAAATGTTTACTAAGGGATTGTTAGTGTCATCTTTCTTGATAAAACATACATGTTGATAAATTCTTTTTTTAAAATCTTCTTCAGTTTTACCAGTGTAAAACACCATACGTGATGCAAAAAGGTCTGCATACACTACCCTATGTATTACAATTAAACCCTCCATTACAGAAAATAATTTTAGGGGTACTTAGTTATTGCACCAGATTCATTAATAGCTACACAAAGTGTAATGATCATGTTGATGGCACAGCTATTTGGTAATCATTCAGTGGCTCTACATGATGTAATGAAAGCATAAATAGCCAAAGTACATTTTAATTAACCAATCCAACATGGTAGAGCTATTCGTAAAGCTAAAAAGCAATCATTTACACTCAGTGTAGGCTTTTGCCATGTACACCAAAATTCTTTGGAATGCAGGCACAATTACACATAAAAAAAAAAGTTAGGGGCTGCTACTCCAATTATTATGCTGTATGTACAACAGGCTTTAAATGAGTGTGCTGCTATTGCTGCTGCCAGACCTCAGGCAAAAGAAGAAGGGTGTTTAGACCCTATTTGACTTATCATGGACTGTATGAAACAGACATTGTTGAAAGATAAAGGATAGACAGGAAAATACTATAGGAAATATAAAACCTCTGCTATCCCCATCTCAGGCCCCAGTGAAATCATCCCAGTAGAAACAAAGTTATGTTTATAATTAAGTATATTAGCTACTGTTAGATTCCAGTGGCCCACAGGGAATATATTAAGGGTGTCACAAGCATCAGCCTCTAGAATATTACATCAATTTTTAAATGTGATGTTACTACATGCAAGGGAGCACATCTGTTTCCCATAACCCCCACAGGAGAGAGAGAGAGTAAGAACCATGCAGGAGTTCTGTAGCACACTTCCCTAAAGTGTTTGGGGGCTATATATTGCACATGCATATAAATAAAAGCCCCACCCAGTGAACAGGAAAGGAAGTACATCAACAGAAAAGGTTTCCACTCTGTAAACTGTCAGGTTGTCTGTAATGCCCAAGGGATTATTTGCAATGTCTATGCAGATAACCCAGGCTGTTTCCATACATCAGAAATATGGCACACTTGTGAGCTGTACACCAGATTTAATAAGGGTGACATTCCTCAAAGGCATCTTGTGGGGATAGCATATTAATCACTGGAGCCCTGCTCATGACACCCATGAGAAACCCACACAACTGCACTGAGCTAGGATTCAACAAGGCCCACCTCAAACTAGGAATATCATAGAATGTGTGTTTGATCTGCTTAAATCAAGGTCCCATTATCTAGACACATCAGGAGGTGCAATTCAGTATGAGCAGGGCACCTATTCCAAAATACTTACAGTCTGTGCCATGTTACATAAAATAATTATCAGAAAACAGCTTCACCAAAGACAGCAAAGGGAAGAAACACAGTTTCAAGGACCACAGGCAGGGCCGGCAGCAGCAGGTAAAAATGATGCGTCTGAAGGAGAGCTACCAGCTGCAGATGGTGCTGGCAGATGGAGGCATACACAGTATGGCCTGGCTATCACTAAGAGGCCGGGGATAGCAGTCACAATCACTACATAGGTCAAAGCCTAAGATCCCATTTACATTCAAATAGGAAAATTGATGCCTGTCAAACTTCACAACCTTTACTTAACCATGTAATGGCTGTGCTCTGATATCATCAGACAGGGACAACCCCAAGGGCACAATTTGTACCTGTAGTAATGACAAGGTAAGTGTGGAAACTATAAAGAAAAAAAGATATATCATTGATTACTCTTATATGGAAAGGTGTATATGCCCCAAAGCAGAGCATTTGTCTGAGGTATACATCTCCTCTGTAAGACTTTTGCAATATACCATTACATATAGAAACAATAGTGTGCATACTAACTGAAATATGATGTAGTTCAACAATTATAGATGCAATCATTCACAAATGAGTAGGAAAAAAGAAATCAACAACTTTTGTTCTGCAATAGATATTGATAAATTCCATCGTATGAATAAGCAAGCATTAGCTATCCACTGTGTGCATCAGACATATATGCAACCCCAAGTCACAAATACATGTGCTATGGGTGGGGCACAGTCATCATCATTTGCATATGGTGGGAGGGGGTAGGAGGTCAAGGCTGACACCAAAGAAGTCAGTGTGTGGAAGTAAGATCTATCAGAGTATACAGTGTTCAGAGACAGTGACAACAGATGTACAGCACCCAACAGTACTGTATAAATAGTTTACATGTGTGTGAAGTGATATGGGTAAGTGATTTAATTTTTTTTTCTATATGTGTTTGCCTGCATGAAAATAATCAAGCACTGTGCTAACACTACATACATACATGCATCTTGAACAAGTGTGAGACCTGGATGGTAGACTACTCAGTTCAGCATCATCACCCCCGGCCACGAGAATCACCTCTGTCATGACTTGCACTGCTACTTCCACAGATATGGCTATAAGTTAACGTGCTACCTGAATGTGAGTGATGTCTGCTGGATGAGCTCTCCTCATGACTACATTCAGAACTATGATCCACCATGGCCTACCATATCTGGAAGTGGATACTGCAATCACTGATGGAGCAGTGAATGTAGCGTCACAGCAGGAGTGGGATCGTGCACAGCCACTTCTCCTAACACCAGCAGATGTACTAGCTGTCCAGCCATGTGGATCCCCACCCTTCCTGAACAGACATTCAACACAGAAACTACCTGATCCAGTGTGCCATTCATCCTGTCTAAGGAGTTGCCCACATGTTTCAGAGAGTTGCCCACATCCAAGTGCACAATGTTTAGTAGTCACATTATTTCTTCTGAGGGCCAGGTAGAACATGCCTGTGCCTCCACTATGGCCTTACACATACATCTGGTGGCACCTAATGACACATTATCTTCAGTAGGAGAGTGGACAGCAGACCTCCTCCAAGTACCCCAGTCAAACCTCTTCTGTGGCAACATGACCTCATGTTGGCTACCAGAATAAGCAACCTGCTCTGCAACCAGAGTAACCACACTAGCTTGACAAATTGTGTCAAGCTCAACCTGTTGTTTATCAGAGGTCTCTATGTTCTGGGTATGCATGGGCATACTGACTGTCTGAAACATGAGCAGGGGGATGTGGGAGTCACAAACTCATTGTCAGACTGACCCTCTGCACCCTCAGAATGTGTCTTATCACCATCATCATCATCAAAGGCTACATATAATCCAACATCAGGTGGTAGGAGTTCCACAGTGCCACTCTCAGGATCACCCATGACAACAAGCAATAAACACAACAAACAGAAAAAGGGAGAGTAAAATTGATCACATATTCTCCTTATAATAAAGGTATCTTAAACTTCTTAACAAATGCTAAAGCTACAAAAACCTTATGGTCATACATACCAAAATCTACGTTATATACAATACTAACAATAAACAAATGTGTGCTTACGATTTGCAGGTCAGCAGGTAGCCAGCAGTCCAGAAGTGACTGTACATGAGGAATGGAAAGGAAAGAAATCTGCTATATATAACAATGCATATCAAACAAGAAAAATAGAATGGTCCCCTTCAGAAGTGCAAATTAAAAATATTCAAATGAAGAATTTATTGAACAGTTGGATTTCCCACAAATGCAAAGCAAGCTCCACTATTTCTGTATGATTATAGTCTGACTCACAGTTATCACTGTCTTTCTCTCTCTCTCTCTCTCTCTCTATATATATATATATATATATATATATATATACTAATATATCATACATCTTGGATATATGCATAAAAAGATAACATAATGACACTTGCTTTTTTTGGAAGACCTACTTGTGATTCTCTGGGTCTGTCATCCACATCTGCACCACCATCAAGAATTCTGGTGGAACCCTCTGTGGAGCTATCTGGATCTCTGATAGTGGACAGAAACTCCTCGTTTTCAGATAGTGGTAGTTAAGTAGCAGAACCTCCACCTCCCCAACTTAGGCACCTGTTCTGGGCACTTGCAGCAGCCCTAGAGAAGGCAGAGGTTATCATGTAACTTGCTCGATGTAGCTGGGAGTAGGTTCTCCCATGCCTCAAACAACATTAATGTCATCAACCATCTGCTGCCATAGACTCTCTCAAACAGATTTGTCACCTCTTCCTTTCCCTAACAAATAAGTTCCATGGTGATGTAAGTCCTGGGGAATGACCTCATTTTCTTCATCACTATATGGTGGCTAATGGGGTACAGATTTCTTCTTAGGTGCCATATCATTGTATGAAATGAAACAGAAAACAGACACTAAGAATTAAATGTACAATAAACAGTCAGGATGGTTGTGAGCTCATTTTTGTGTGACTGTAAAGTCAAAGTAAATTTTGTGCATCAGCTCAATTCTTGAGATTACAAAGGAAAGTAAAATAACATATACAAGTAGAGGAATAAACATAGGTAACAAATACAATACTACTCCCAATACACATAAGAAAGAGCAGAGACATTTACCAACACTCAAATATGAAAAGAATTCTCACCTTTCTAAGTTAAATTAACTACCCCACTTAAAGTAATACAAAACACACTACAGATTGCACAATGCATCAGCTATTTGTCTAATATTGCACCTGAGTGGATTAAATACTACTGACTATGGATATAATAAATAAATATTACACTTACTTGGAATTTATATAAGTATATATTGCACAAATAAAAAACTGACTTATTATATGTCCAGAGGGTAGATACTGTTTCTGAATCTTGTAATCCTGCAGCAGATGCTGTGATATCTTCAGCTCAATGGCAGATGCTTAAACAGTCTATGTGCAGGATGTGTGGTGTCCTGTATTATTTTGGTGGCCCTTCAGATGCTTCTTGCAGAATAAAGTTGTTGTATGTTGTATCAATGGAAGACTGGAATCTGCTACCTTCTCTGCTACCCTTACCACTCTCTGTAGTGCCTTCCTTTCTGTAACTGTGCAGCTTCCAAACCACACTGTGAAGTTGGAGGTGAGGATGTTCTCTATTGCACCTCTATAGAAGGTGGAGAGGATGTGAGAAGGAAGTTTAGCTTTCTTCAACCTCCTCAGAAAGTGGAGGCATTGGTGCACTTTCTTTACCATCTTGCAGGTGTTTCCCAACCACAAGAGATCCTCTGATATGTGTACACCCAGGAATTCTGTACTGTATGCAGACAACATGCATATACATTATTTAAACATGTTAAGTGCTCATTACGACTAAACCCAAGTTAGGACTCCCCCAAACCCACTCCCCGACAAAAAAGTATATTTAAAACTCAATTATCTGCAATAAGCATGCAAACATGACATACACTAAAATAACTTGTCATGTATCATTCAGTAGCATAATTGTGGAAATGAAGACATGGCTATGGCAAAAGGAAGGGGGAAAAGAAAAGAAAATAAAAAGAAAATAATAAAACTGCTTTTCAGTGTTCACTGCCCTTCACTTCACTTTTTAATATTAAACTAAAAGCATTCATTAAGAAATCACAACATTTCTTGACAATACAGTGCTGTAGAAATTAGATAATCTCCCAAATTCTTGTTATCCTGGCATTATTGAGCTCTGTGTTTCAAAATAAAATAGATTCCCCAGTATGATAAAAGGGCATTAACTACATGAGTACCTTTATATAGTAAGCAAACTGGCTAAAAACCACAAAAAACAAACACCACCAAAAAAAACTTTTCCCAAATGCGTGAAACTTCAAAGCGTTTCCAAATAAAACAGCTACAAAATAGTAAAACAAAGAAAACAAAGTAAAAGTATATTACATCTACAAAAAATAAAGTAATAATCAATTGAATTATCAATAATCAAAAAAATTTCAGAATAATATTTTAAAATAAAAAAAAAAATAATTGGAATTCAAAGTTAATAATACAAGTTAAAAATGCTACATAAAATTCATAAAAATTTAAAAAAATCAATAAAATAATTTAAAAAAACATTTTAATAAAATAAATTAAAAATGTTAAAAAAATTTTTCTTTAGGGGTGAAAATTTAAAAAATATAAATGAAAAAAAACATAAAATAAAAAATCACCTATGGTATACCATCAAAAAAAAAATAGGGTTAAAAAAACTGACAGGAAAATAAAAAAAGGAAAAAATGTTTATTAAGCTTTATATGGATAGCCCAGCATTGATGGCAATAAGCTTACCACCCTCAGCCAAAGTATTGGGAGCCCTCAACTTTATATTTAGTTGCCAATTCCTCAATTTGCACCCTAGGGTTATGGGATACACCCACATTCAATTGAACCAATAACCACACATTTTATAAAAAAATACAGGTTTGATATTTTTTTTTTTGCATTTGATAATCACATTTTTACATAATGTTTATTCTTTTGTTATTTTTATTTTTTTTCTTCTTTCATATCATTTCAAGATTGACATTTTTCAAAAATGGCTATGTAAATTATTCCATTTGTTGACTATGGCAAAAAGCAATACACATAGCAACAATATTTGCACAACAAAAAAACAATGTATTCCACAAATTTGTTGCAACAAACTTGTTGTCATTTGTAATTGTTGTATATTTTCTTTTAGGTTTATTAATATTTATTTCCATTTTCTATATTCTTTCTATTTTTTTTGTTTTTGATACTTTTTTTCTTACGGTAAACATAAGTTTTTGTATTTTGTTAAATATGTTCAAGATAAAAGAAAGTTCTGAAATATCTATTCCACCTTCTAGATAAAGGTCGAAAAGAAAGTTCATTTGCTTTTCAAAAAAAAAATAAAGTAATGCCTTTCTCTAGTAGTCTTCTTTCCTTGTCCTCCTTCTCCAGACCTTCAAACCTATCTATCTGCTAATATAGGCTTTCCAACCTATCCTTCTATCTGCTATGAACTCTTTTTAACACTTAACTTCTTCTAATTTAAACCTCAATAAAATAATAACCTAAAAATAAATTCTTTCTTAAATGGTTAGTCTCTTCCACAAACACCTTGTTATCCAACCCTCACAATTTGTCCTTGCTTCACAACTCCTCTTTTGATGTGGGGGTCTTTTGGTGGGGTAGTGCATATAGTGTGACAAGAATTTTTTGAGTTTCTTTTCTAAATATAAACGGATGTAAAAATTATTTGCCCATACAAACAGACAGATATCTAAGTTCTTGATAATCAAAGTTGCAAAAAGTGAATTTAAAAAGTAAATTTACTATTATAAGTTAAACATAAGTTAAAAAATTAGAAAACTGCCATTTCAGAAAAAAAAACAAAAAAAAAAAAAAAAAAACCTATAGTATAAATTCATTTTCATTTAAAAAGAGGAATTTAAAAGATTTTTTTTTCCAAAAGCTAATAATAATGTTTGCAGAGCTGGCACAATGTGCCCCCATTGCAATGCCTTTTTCTTGTTTAAAATATTCACCTTGGAAGTAGATAAAATTATTTATTTATTTTTTTTACCTTTATATAGTGCAGAGTCAGCCCTGTGAGCACTGTGAGTATGTAAATGAGGTATGAAATCATGCAAAATCATTAGCATTCTGGAATAGCAAAAGCTGCACTAAGTGTAGGGAATGTAAACATGGTGTAAGGGCCTGCAGGATTACATGCCCTAGCAATGCAAGGGCAAACATTGAAAAGTGTTCCCTGTTAATGGTTTTCAGGTGTCTATGATTACTCTGACTGCAGGAGCAATCAGCTTTCACAGTCTCTCATCATTGATATAAAACTACTGATAGTGTGTCAGGGAGACATGACTTAACAAAGAGTCTGAAAGTAGACTGGGTGATTTAGGAGAACTGCATTTCACTCCCCAAGCTGAAAACTGACAAATTTTGTTTGGACTGCCATCAGTAGTGCAATTAAGACTGACATTGTTGCACTTTACTCAGCAGTCTGAACAGTACTGAATGGATAAATTAAATTTGTTGCACTCTTATCTCTGTGGAATATTGTGTAAGGGTATTCCGCTTAGAGAAACAGTACAGGTGATGTAGGGATTGAAACCAGTTCCCAGATCATTTCACTGAGGAAATTCATAATAATTCTTCACACTCATTTTGTTGTATACATGTGTTGATGTGGGAAACACAAGGCAGGTCAATACTGACTAAAACTGCCAGACAGATAAGCCATTTGAAATGGTTTAAAGTTGAATTGTGTATGCTGTGTGAACAATAAAATAACATTTCTGCTGGTCCCTGTGCCCTTCTCCATTACCATGGCATTAGCTAAAATCCTGATATTGTGACATGTACATGATAGTACCAATGTGACAATGAAATGTGAGACAGCTGAATGTATCACTGTAATGCATTACTAGCTTTGTTCATTGCTACATATACATTGTGATTCATTTCATGTGTCTTCAACTTAATTCCCAAAAGCTGTTTGAATGCTTCTGCTAAGTATTACCTTCTGCATTTGCACACCCATTGGGAGTGTGAACACCTGTTTCATGGCTTAAAGAAAAAAATGAAAAATGTAGTTTAGGGTGCCTAGGTAATGCAAACCAATCTGGTGGCATTGCACATCCATCAGCACTCTGTATAGTTCTCAGGGAAGGAAATACACCCACAAGTAAACTTTCTCTGCGATACGAGGTGTAAATGCAGTGAGCTTAAAGATGAAGGGTTATGTGATTTCTGGTTCAAATTTACTTAAATCATACTTTTACAGCAGGCTGTCTGCATACATATTTAATCACATGTTGTGATACCATTCTGTTGTTTAAAAAAAAAATCATTGACCCTTTTATAGCAATATGTGATTATTAGTCTGTCCACTTTCATATTATTTGTTATTAACTACAAGTGTGGTAATGTGTTATGTTACAGAAAGTACATCTTTGATGTTGCCAGGAAATGTCAGAAGGAAGAATGTTTCACTTTAATGCACTTCTTGCTCTAGTCATTGCTACATATACCCATGCATTGCATTTAATTTACTTCATGTACTTTTTTATATCATATAGTCATTTTCTAATGTCTTTTCAATTTGATCTCTGCTCAGCAAAGTGCAAACAGAGTCCACTACCTAAGGAAAAAAGTGGAAATTTAGTTTAGGCTGTCTTAGGTAGGGCAAATATGCCTGGTGTTATTGAACAGCCCCACACAGCTGGAGGAGTAGTTACTTCAGTAAATCTACCTGGGAGACATCAAATTCTGTGGTACAAGGTGTACTCAACCAGACTTGAGAGAAATAACACCAATGAACCATGATTCAAATCCTGTGTAGCGATCACATTGCAATTAGTGACAATATGTCTTTTTTTCCTTTTTAGGGGTAATTTGCTCTTCCCTTGGCAGCATGCAAACAGGGTTCGCTGCCTATGGAAAAAAAGTGAAAAATTTAGTTTAGGCTGTCTTAGGTAGTACAAACACGATTGCCTACAGTGCACTTTCCTCAGCACTCTGGACAGTACTGAGAGGAGAAATTCTCTACAACTATCTCTGTGACACAAGGTGTAAGTTCAGAGACTTCAGATCAAGATCACAACTGATTAAAAGTTTGAATCCAGCTACAAGATACTTTTTAAAAAGGATGTAAGAAGCCCATTTCTCACAACTTTTTTAAATAAGACTGTAACGTTAGACAATTGATAATGTTAAACCTGTTTCTTGCAAGCAATGCATCAGTAAGACTTGTAAAATGAAACTGTACCATTTAGCATACTTCATTAATATTTCACATATAATCTCAAGATAATGTATGTCCAATTTTGTAGGCATAACAATGATTATATTTATTATAAAATTAACTTGCATATGTATGATGGGCACAATACTTTTGTTATAATCATCATGATTTAATTACATATCCCAAATATAAGTTTATGACACTGATATCTTGTGAAGTATATATGTAATATAAATCCATCTGTATTAATCAGCATATTCATTTGCATTTATCTGAAACATATTTACTAACAAAATAATGACTTTTACATAAGAATGCATTCCAAGAAATAATTACAACCACATGCATATAGGCCTCTCTGAGGTATATCTCCATTAATTCAGAAATTGCTATAGATCTAATTTCCATGCTGGAAAGTTAGATCTCCTGTGGCAATATCAGTTAATATAGTAAGTTGAAATTTTTGCATCCTTTATCTCATGGGTTTGATTCCCAGCTGCTACAATAATATCTTAACACTGTGTAAGCCCCAACACGACAATACATCATAATTCATCATCTTTCACCTTCCAAAGTGCAACTCTTAAAATCCATGCCATTAAGCATTATATTGTTTAACACTTGAACCTATGTTAATTGGTACATCACACATGGCAAAGCTCCATGCCATGTTTCACACCTTTACTGCTAATATCTGCTATGTGATGTGAGTAGTATCAATGTGTCTAGCAAGGAGTCTGTCTGCTTTCAGCTGTGCAAATTCAGCTGGAAAGGCTGTGCATCTTTGCACAATATCAGTAATATGTGAGATCTGAATTAAGTACCAATTCAGATAAATTTTCTTAGCTTAACTTTTGCAGATATGGTTAGCAAAGGAGAGAATGGTGCTAAATTTAGAGCACAAAGGTGGGATGTTGAGGAGTCCAGGATATTTATGGCACTCCTCATGAAATGAAGTGCTACACTCATAAACTGCTGCAGGGGAATTATACTCAGTATGAGACTGAGGCTTGGAATAGCTTAGCCAAGCCTGTCTCCAATGCAACAGGTATTCCATGCAATATAGTCACTACTACAGTGACCTTAAAAAGCACAAGCAGGACCTCCTGAGCCAGTAGGAGGCTGAATCTAAGACTAGGAACACCCACCATTGTATAAGTATAGAGACCCATATCCTGACTATGATATGGCATTAATTATCTAGCCAACCAATGCAGTTAGTCATTATGCTTTTATATATATTTATTTTCTTTTTGTGCTGTACAGCTACAGGGAGATAACTGCAACTGTGAGGTGCAGCAGGAGAGATTAACTTATCTCAGAGAGGCACAGGGTAAGTATGATTCACGTAAAAATTAAAGACATAATGTTATTTTCATTCCCTCAAGCACTAGCATCTTAAGTGTGCATACCTTGTCCTTCATCTCGGGCATATATGCCTTCCCCAATAACTCTTGCTGCTTGCATTAGACAATTAGAACACCAGCTTTACTGTGTGTGGGTTCATTACCCGGGGGCAGCAATTACTTTTTATTAATAGAAAAGTTTTGATAAGATATTAGCCGCAGTATGTCAGGAATAATTATATTATGGTAATTGTAATTATTAAATTAGAATGTTTAATTCCAGTCCATCACAGGGAAATAAAGGCTGCTGTTTCTTATAGCATAACAGTGATATTTGTTTATTTAATGACACATAAATATTGTCCATCATATATGGATGTTGCAAAGGTGTACAATAGTAAATTAACATAATTGTTTATACATTGCCAAACTGCATTTATTTAAAACATACTGGACTGTGACATGCCATGTATCTAATTGTTGACATGGAGTTGCCAGCCCATCTGGCAGAACCAGATTTCATTGTGTGGGTGATAATGAAGAACTGACAACTCTACCATCCCCAGCTCACACCTGTCCAACATACCAAGACATAGAGCTAGCACTGGGCTTGGCTGTTTTTATGCACACTGTCACACACCACTTTCACATGGAGGACCCCATACAGACACACAACAGTTACATGGTTCAGTCTGCCTGCTTCCCCATTCTTATTCACACATACTCAACAATCTTTGTTGTCAGTCTAGGCCTCTTACTCACCCCACCACAAGACCCTGTGCAAGTGATGATAACTGTGTCATATCCCTGATTTCTCTCTTTTGGATTCAGGGAAACTAAAGCTTTGTGTCTATTACGCAAGGTGCTTAGATACATTATTGCTTAGTACATCTACATTTGTTTTGATTAAGTAATAATTGTACCCGTGAATTATATTTGCCTTGCCAAGTTGTGCAGTGGATAGCATCATCATTTCACTGCTTTACAGTGTATTCTCTTGTAAGGGTTGTACAGTCAGCAACTGCAGTGTACCTCATTACTTTCTAACTGTTCTCTTTTAAAGATTATCCAGTACAAACGCATGGTGTACATCATAAGTCAGGCCATCACATTCAGATCTCTGAATTACATGACAGCACCATAGTATAATCTCATCAGAACAGTACAGTATCATGCTCTCTGTTGCATATAGCTCACCAGAAACATGCATCTTTAGAACACCTCACAGGGCGTTTTCATCAATCTAACAAAGAGCCTGCAAACCATGCCTTGATATATGTGTACAGATTAAAACACGTTACTTTAATCTGTTTTGTATCACATGATGTGATGTCTGCCTGACATCCAGGCCATTGTCTGATCATGCTCTGGTGAGATTCATGCATATACAATACTCTGATATAGCCGATGACACCAGCATTGTCTGTTGATCATATGGGAAGAATAGAGTCCCACCTGCTGGTGTAAAATGCAGTCTGTAACATCAAGTTACAGCTGACTCACACACACAGAAAGACATCCACAGTTGACTGCAATAGATTCATAAGGTCATAGGTTCATAGGTTGGTACTAGGCTACTGGCCCTAGGGCCTATACAAGCTTAGCCATAACAATTCCCTGGCTATTTTTGCCCACACTATTTACTTCCCTGGACCCCTGTTTAGCAGGGTGACTGACATGATCACCGGGGAGAATTTCCTTTCTCCCATCCAATCGTCAAGGTTCCTTTTGAAAAGGTCCAAAGAGGTACTCTGCCTGACATGTATGGGCAGTCTATTCCAGAGTCTGGGGAGTCTCTGAGTCAGGAACCTCTCCCTCCAGCATGTTTTGTTTATTGTGATGACAAGGTTTAGATCGTTGGAGCGTGTGGCTCTGAGTGATTGGGATTTCTTTAAGTGTAGCATGTCCAACAGCTCTGGGTTTGACATGGCCTTGTATGTTAAGCAGAGATCACCTCTGAATAGATGATATGTGACAGAGTATAGCTGGAGTTTTTTAAGGTGGTCAGCATAGGACATCTGCTTTAGGCCTGTGATTCTTTTAGTGAGGTATTTCTGTGGCCTTTCCAGTTGTTGCAGATGTCTTAAGAGGTACATACCAAATGGGGCATTGTATTCTATAATGGGTCTAATGAGGGATGAGTACAGTGGGACAATGACCTCCTTTTTTCTGCATGAAAAGCCCTTAGAGATGAGGTGTGCCACATAGAAGGATTTGCTGACTGTTGTGGTGATGTGATTATTGAAGGTGAGCCACTGTCCACCTGTGTCCCTAAGTCTCTTATTACAATTTTGGTGTTTAGTGTACAGCCACCTATGTGGTAATTCATGGGTACATGTTTTTTTCCCAAAGGGGATAACTATACATTTCTTGGCATTGAGCTTGAGCCCATGGCTCTGGCACCAAGCATCTGTTTCTGTAAGGCCCTTTTGTAGAGTATCCACATCATTTGGGGATTCAATAATGGCTCCCAGTTTGCAGTCATCTGCAAACTTTGTTAGCCAGAGTCCCTTAGTATTGGCCTGTACTTCAGAGCAGTAGATGCCAAACAAGAGCGGTCCCAGGATTGAACCCTGAGGTACTCCACTTGTCACTTGTCTGTTGCTGGATTTGGAGTCAGCTACTTTTACAGTGTGGGTTCTGTCAGTAAGCCAGTTGGCAACCCATTGAGTGATGTAGGGATTAATGCCCAGCTTAGTAAGTTTATCTATGATTCCATAATGGGGGATGGTGTCAAAGACCTTGGCAAGGTCTAGATAGGCTGTGTGGACAGCCTTACCCTCATCCACGGCTCTGGAGACTGATTCAAAGAAGTCAATCAGGTTCAGGAGACAAAATCGGCCCTTCACAAACCCAAACTTGGTGGGGTCCAGTGTTTGAAGGTTGCCAATGTCTTTGTTTATAAGTTCCATGATAATACGTTCCATGGCCTTGCAGATCAGGCTCATCAGCCTGATGGGGCGGTAGTTCCCCGGATCCAAGGAGTTGGATAACTGTAGCTGTGCGCCACTCAGTGGGCAAGAAGCCTGAGGTGAAGGTATGATTAAACATGACACTTAGGTGAGGTGCCAGTATATTTTGTAGTCCATGTAGTACACAGCCCGGGATGTCATCTGGACCCATGAATACTGTATTCTTAGCTTTGGAGAGTGTGTTTTTTTACCTGTGTGGCCATTATTACCGGAATTTGGCAATCTTCTGGTATTGAGATGGGCCGTTTAAGGGGTGAGAGGGGGGGTGAAGTTGGCACTGAATCAATCTGCCAGGATATTGGCAATATCTTTGGGATCGGTATATTTAATGCCATTCTGTTGTAGCTCAAAGCAGATCTGAGCATTGCCATTTAGATTGTTGACATAGTTATAGAATGCCTTGTGGTTGTCTTTGGAATCTTTGGCAATTTTATTTTCGTAAGAATAGAACTCCGAACTATCTAAAGTACACAGACTACAGATCACTGAACATAACATACATGTAACAGCACAAGTCTGACTTGTATTGTGTCTGACAACTCATAATAGTTATTGACATCAGCAGTGTCTGTTGAGGTATGTGTCCCACCTGGTGGTGTAAAATGCTCTCTGTAATATCAAGTTACAGCTCACTCATTCACAGTTAACTGTAGTGAGAATAGAACCTATACCTATCTAGGTAGACAGGCTATATAACACGGTACTTAATGTTTGCACCACAGCACAAGTCAGGTTTATACAGGAGTGCAGGTGAACTTATAGTAGATGATATCAGCAGGCCCTGTGAGAGACAACAGCTTTAGAAGCCAGTATAGAATGAATGTGTAGGGATGAGCAGCTGTCAAAAAAATGCCCAGCCATGCCATTGGAGAGGTCACTGTAGGATATAACATCCTCTGCTGCCTAGAATCACACACACCCAGTTGACTGCAATGAGATTAGAACCACTACCTAGCTAAGTACACAGACTACAGAACAAAATACTTAACACACATGCCACAACACAAGTCTGACTTATACAGGAGTGCAAATGAACATATAGTAGATGACATCAGTAGGCCATCTGAGGAACAACAGCTTGGGAGGCCTGCATAGCCACATAGAGTCATAGCATCATATGAGGCTAAAAGCCTAATAGGACTAGGCTGCCTAGCTGTATAACAACACATGTACCCTTACTGAGCATATTTGGATGTTTCAGTTTAGCAGAGCAAGGATATGAGCACCACCAACTCGCACTGTCCACGAGGGAGCACACAAGATTATAAATTACACTTTTTTGTGTGGTTGATATATGTGTGGAAAAAAATGAACTGAGACCCCAGGGTTGTAATGCTTTTGGATGTGCATCCAACACATGGACTGAAATCAGACAGCATCATATATACATTTCCAATACACATTGGGCCATACCTCTCAATCTTTTATACCAAGGAATCTGGACAAAGTCATACATATTGGATTGGAAAAGGACAAATATAGGGGCACATTTTACATACTGCTCTTAAAAATGTATACATTTGATAAAAGAACATATTTTACATTAATGTGAAATGTCTGATGGGTAGGAGTTCTGAAATTCAAATGTCCGTCATTGTTTTCTGTCTTCAATAGTCATGTATTTTCAAATTATTTGCCAGAAAAACAACTTTTTATGAGGAGGAGGGCAAAAATCAGGATATTGTACAAATATCTCAACAGTTGAAAGGTGTACATTAGGCATCAGATTTGCACTATGCTTAACTAAGTGTACATGCATGCAAGATACAGCTGTTTGCATGAAGGTAAGCAGTGTGCAAATGTGACTGTTACTCCACACCAGGTTTTCACAATGGCCAAAAGCATTTATTGAATGTATCCAGTTTCTATGTCTGCGTGTCTGGTGGTCCATTTTCAGCAATGCCTCACTTCATGGATGCCACATAAGCAAGCCAAACCTCAAGTTATTTTTTTTCACTGTGTGGTGCATCATGAAAACTGTAGAATATAAAAAAGTAAAGTAGGAAAACAAATGGCAAGGGAGACATGCGTGAACTGAGCAAAAGCAAGGTATGACATACACACTACAAAATGATACTACACATCAGATATTTCTACATAGTTCAGAATTTGAACTCTCAAACCACTGCAGATTCAGAAAACAAGATGGATGAATTAGTCATCTTTACCACACAAACAGTTTTGCACCAAAGAACTGAAGTCATTGTTCACACAAACAGATGCATCAGAACGTACACTGCTAAGAGATCTTCAGCTGTGACCTGTACTTTTAACCCTCTTTATTATGTTTGGATGTAATGCACTTATCACACAACCTATTAGGATTCTGCTTGCAAATATACTGCTTTGTCTTACTTGCCTGTGTTCTTAGTGCTTCATCAGTTATCTGATCAGTACTGTGAGACATTCAAGTGTGTAAGGCATTCAATATCCTTGGCCTTAAAATGTGTGTGTGTATTAGCTGGGAGTTATATGATTTGCATTTGCCTGCAAATGAAGGCCAGGTTGGCTGCATAAATAGCCATATACTTTTTTTGTGGGGGACCATTGCCGAGTTATTGTTATGGCACAAGCAAGACTACACAAACAAGCATAGCCTGTTCTTTTGTGGAAAAGCAAAGTTGTTACTGCTATGGCACAAACAAGGATATGATGCTCTTGTTAGTCTCCTTGTTCTGCTTCCTGGTTGTTTGGTCTTGGGAAGGGTTGTGAAGTCAGAAACTGCAATGTGTATCAGTAGTGTCTAACTTCTGTCTTTACAGATTTTCCAGTACAAAGGTATGGTGCAAACATAATGCCATGCAGTGAGCATCAGTATACTTCATAAGTTAGGACTGTGTGAGGCCTAGTACTTACTAAAGGACACATATGAGTAAACTAAAGGTCTCTCTAGTCTCACATTTTAAAGTCCTTTTTGCACAAATCCACAGCAATATTTGCTTAATTACTGTTCCAAACTACAAAATACAGGGATATACTATAATAACATTCAAAAACTACAGTCTAGGTTCAGGACTTACCTTGCAAATGCAGCAGTGGATACATTTTGAGTTCAGTGCTGACTCTGTCTGATGCAAGCAGTACACAGCCAGTACATGGGGAGGTACAGGTAGTGTGAGTTGCCTAGCATCAATTTTAATATGTGTGTGAGTAGGAGAAATGTATCAGGCACCTAGGCAGTCATTGAATGTGTTATGCATTGTCTTTTAGCCAAAGCAAGGGCATACTGAGCACGCCTATGTCTGCCTGCAGGCACAGCAGTTGGTGGTTCCTCCTCTGAACCCTCCTGTGGCTGTGGCTGTTGTGACCTAGGCATTGGTGGGGGGATGTGTGTCCCTTCCCTAGCTGATCCTGCTCCAGCTGTTTACGCAAGATCAGATTGTGTAGCATAGCACATACTTTAAAGACTTGTGCACATGTGTCTGGATTATACTGCAGGACTCCACCAGATGTATCTAGGCACCGGAACTGTGACTTCAACAGGCCAAACTCATGCTCTATGATCTTTCTGGTTTGAGCATGTGCCTCATTATGGTGTTCTTCCCTGGGTGTGCGTGCATTTCTGATGGGTGTCATCATCCATGGTTCCAGTGTATAGCCAGCATCCCCCAGTGAATGGCCCTGTGAGATGTCTCCCTAGCAAACATCTGATACAGCTGTGATGTGTGCTAGGTATGGAAGTCATGATAACTGCCATGGTTGCTAACACACATATTCAAGATTATTCCCTGGGAATTGTACATGATGTGGCAGTTGATGGAGTGGTATTCCTTGTGGTTCATGTAGATTCTACCCTGCTCACCAGCTGGTGCCTTGATGTGTACATGAGTGAAATCTATGGCATCCAGTACTTCAGAGTAGTGTGCTACAGGGTAGAACTGTTGCATATTGTTAGCCCTCTCCTAAGAACTATGGGGAAAACATATGAGCTCACTGGCATGTATGAACATAGCATCCATGAATTGGTGGAGGATCCTGGATGCTGATGCCTGTGACACACCCATCATGTCCCCATCTGGTCTTTGAAAAGTATCTGTACCTAATATTCTAAGGGCTACGCATACCTTAGTTTCCATTGGGATGGGTTCTCCTCAATTGGTTTTGGCTCTGAGATGAAGGCAGCAGAGCTCACAGAGTACTTGTAAGGTGTCCCTGTCCAGCCTGTAGCACTCTACAATCTGCAGGTCATGTAGCATCTTATAAGCTACCTTGGGCCTGAGCACTCTTCTCCTTCTCAGCCTAGGCCTATTGTCATCAGCACCAGCAGCATTGACTTCAGCCTCTGGTACATGCAGATGCAGAATAGCTGCAGCAGCCCCTACACTGTGTCAGTTAAAATTTCCCTGTCTCAATGGTATTGAAGTATTTAGGAAAAACAAGAATGGAGGTTACATGGATGCTTTATAGCATGTTAAACAGCTGCACCATGTTGTATAGGTTCATGACAATGGAATTAACCTAATTATACTTTAATTATCATTTATTAAACACACCTGTTGCTTGTTCATCAGTGCGCTAGGTGCACCTCCTCACACCCCTGTGCAGCTATGCATAAATAAAGTAAGCACAGCAAAATTGTAATTACTTTCCTCTATTCCTGTGATATCCCATAAACATTGAGTATAAAAAGGAAAGTTTGCCCAGCCTGTACTCCAACCCTACACATACACGTAGAGCCACAGGAGTATTTACATAGCAAGCATAACAAAAGCTGCCATTCATTCCTCCATTTCCAGTGGGTGCACTATGCTCACCATCACACAAACAAAGACATAAAAAAAATGTACAAAACCTATTTGAAATGAAAAGAGAAGACACATTTAAAACAAAAGTCTGAGGTTGGCATACAACCTGTGATTTGTGTATAGCTTATATGCACTTTCACCCTCTACAGACCAACCTGTACAACTTTGAAAGTGTAACCTGACACATCCAACTCATGTCATCACTCAATGTTGACATCCATTGAAAATAAAACACCATGGAAGTGCCTGTATAGAGTGAACATCCCTAATGGGTTATTCTTTTTTTGGTATTCAACTGAAAATAAAAGGAAAAACCACCAAAAAAATAAAACCAATAACAAAAAATATTCAGTAGTATCAGCAAAGTCATGCACTTGTTGAGTCACAGGGATAAATAACACCACAATTTATTTATTGAAGGAAAATTAAGTGCTTTTGTCCTAGTAATTTCAGGACTTCTTCAGAATAAATGCAATGTCCAAAAAACAATATTTAAATACCTTTCAAGGCATAAAAAAGCACCAAAAACAATTTAACAAATTTCCCTTAAAGAAATATTCCCCTTCTCTTTTTGCTTATGTAACAAAATCAAACACGTTATATTAAAAAGGTGCATTTTAAGTAATATACACTTTAAAATTGCATTAGGAAAATCAATACTTTAAAAATAAGCCTTAATATAAATAAAAAATGAACACATTTACTACCACAGGGATGTTTTCCTCTTTATATAAAAATACAAAGGTCACACTCTTCTAACAAACCTTGGGCATAAAATAAGTAAGTAAACAAAATATTTAAATAAACATGTCCATGTATGCTAAGTAGTGTTTTTTAAGAAAAAAAATATTCAGACAAGGCTGGTATTGAGAGACTGATACACAGTACTAATAACTTTGATGGCATACACTTCAAAATGGGCTTAATTGAAACATAATCATTCAAGCCTGGGGTGTCAAAAGCATTCAGCTTAAATTGCCACCAAGTCTCTCTATATTATAACCAATTCTCCCTATCCCCCACCCCTAGGGTCAATATTTACCTCCTCTAGAATACCAAAAAGAAATTCCTTGTGTGTTGGTTGTGCCAATGTATGTTTAAATAAAGCATTATTAATATTATTTATCCTAATACCATATATGTGTTTGTAAATTCATTTATTTAAAGATTGTTCTGTTTTACCAGTGTATAAACCTGCACATTCTTTACACAGCTAAATAAACAATTCCCTTACTAGACTAGTTACCTCTTTTGAAAAAGACTTTACTATGAAGATTATTACCCAGAATCAAAGTTTTCTCTTCACAAATAAACTTATACTAGGGGTACCTTCCACACTTTTTGGTGCCACATAAATGCTTATCATTGTTCATTTTAAAATTTCTTTCAAAGATATTTCTTAAACTTTTTCCTGTCTTAAAAACAAATTTTGGGTCCGTACCAAATTTTCCAGCCAGTTCACGATTAAATCTCAACATTTTCCAATTATTCAATAATGTAGTCTTCACCAAATTAGCAGCATAATTATATTCTAAAATCATAGCTCTACTAAAATCATCTCCTGACCCAATCTGCACGCTTAATTTTTCCACTTGCTTAATACCTAAAAGTGGCTTAAATTTTGTCCCCTGCCTGAAATCACTTCCTACGACACTTCAGCAATTAAATCCTCAGGATATCCTCTTTCCCTAAATAATTTAGAAATATATTTTATTTCTTCTAAAAAAATGTTAAAGTTTGAGATCATCCTTGCAGATCTCACATATTGTCCTTTAATAATATTTTTTTTTTACTCAAATGGGTGGACACTAGAAAAAGGTAAGCAGGAATTACTAAAAGCAGATTTCCTAAAAATTCTCTATCTAAATTTCCCTTCAAAAATATCTGTCCCAACATCTAAAAAGTTAATTCCAATAATAATAAAAATATTGAGGATCTTTTAGTTGAAGCAGAAGCTTTAAATAAAATAATTAAAGTGGACCTACTTTTTGACTACCACAGGAACATTTATAAACATGCATTTGTAAGAACCGATAGGAAATGTGAGGATATTATTAGAAGGAAACAGAATAAAATTATGAGGGATATTAAACAATATCAGGAAAACAGAGTGTATTTATTTAAAGGTAGAATGTTTAAAACTCCTTTTAAAAGTAGTAATTTAAGTAGTGAAGGTGCAGGACCCAAGGAAAATGTAAAATCTGGTGATCATTTGGTATTAAGTTCTGAAAAAATGGGTTGAGTGATGGAGATCCTTTAAATCCTAGGACTGTTTTAGATCTTATTGAGCCCCACAAGTGGGTATTGAGGGGGAAGCAAGTGACAATAACAATGATTCAGATTTTTCAGTCTCCAAATGGAAGGGGAAAGGTCAGGTGAAAGTAAAAAGGAAAACAAAGACTTAGGGATTATTGTAGAAAAAGATGGTGTGACTCACACTTTTAAGGGTTTTCACATTTTAAACCTGAGTAATGTTCACATATCAGTTCAACATTTTTCTATTTTTGAAAAAGGGTTGAAGTTTGTACCTGCAAGCAGGTTTAACATCTGTGATACTCTTATTGAACTGAGGCTTTTTATTAGAAAAATGAAACTAGCATTATTGTTTGAAGGATTGAGTTGTCCTAAGGACAGCAAAGAAGTTTTAGTACAGAAGAAAAGTTCTTATAAATCCCCTTTACATCCTGCCCTACAGGTTTTTGAAGCAGTATGTATGTCTGATTTATATGAACTGTCAGTTAAAAACTGGGTTCCAAAAAATATAATTTAACTCAGGATGAAATTAAGGTTTTAGATGAGTTAGTTCACAATTCTGATCTACAAATTATGAAACCAGATAAGGGTGTGGGTATTGTCTTGGTGGACAAGATTGATTATTCTTCACACATGTTTCAGATTTTTCAGGATACCCAAACCTACCTTCCAGTTTCAAGAAATTAGATCAATATAGCATATAGGAAAATTGACCATTTTTTAGAAGATTTTCTTGTGGAAAATAGGATCACCCCTAAAATATATGATTTCTTAAAAGTAGAAAAGCCTAGAATTCCATCTTTCTTTGGAATTCCAAAGATCGATAAAAGTATGACAAATTCCCCCATATAGGCCAATTGTTGCCACTGGGGGGTGCAGTAATCCATTCTGTAACAATATTCTAGGATCAATCTTTGAAAGAGGTAGTGGATATGTATTGCCATTTGATTGAGGATTCATGGGAATTTTTAGGTAATTTAACCCAAGATCTTATTATGGACAGGATATGGTTTCTTACGGTAGATGTTGTTGATTTGTTTTCTTCCATTCCCACTGAGGAAGGCTTCGATTTTTTTTCTAGCATAGTTTAAATACAGTAGTATCTTTGAAAGGAAAGGATATTAATCTTTTTGTAAGGTTAATGGGGATTGTTTTAGAAAATAACTTAATTTACTTTGAAGGGAAACCTTCCAACAAATTAAGGGTGCCACAATGGGTGCCCCATTATTTTCTAATTTGGTATTATTGAATTGAGAGAAAAATGTGTTTGATTCTCCATTTTGATGATTTATTAAGTTATACACAAGGTTTTTGGATGACATTTTTACTGGTTGGGAAGGCCCTGAAGAGCTTGTTAGAAATTTTATTGAGTTGTTAAATCAAACTACTAATTTTTTATGGTTCACCCATAATTACAAAAATAATGGAATTAACTTGTTAAATGTTGGGAATAGATATTTTTGGAAATTTAGATCTAGAATTTTTAGGAAACCTACTTTTAGTAATTCCTACTTACCTTTTTCTAGTGCCAACCTGTTTAAGCAAAAAAGAATATTATTGATGGAGAATGTATGAGAGCTGCAAGGATTATCTCAACCTTTAATGATTTTTTAGAAGAAATAACATTTATTTCCAAATTATTTAGGGAAAGAGGATATCCTGAGGATTTAATTTCCAAAGTGTCGCAGGAAGTGATTTCAGGCTGGGGGACAAAAATATAAGCCACTTTTAGGTATTAAGCACATGGAAAATGTAAACGTACAGACTGGGTCAGGAAAAGATTTTAGTATATCTATGATTTTGGAATATAATTATGCTGCTAAATTAGCAGCTAATTCTGTGAAGACTATATTATTGAATAATTGGAAAATGTTGAGATTTAAGCCAGAACATGCTGGAACATTTGGTACAGACCCAAAATTTGTTTTTAAGACAGGGAAATGTTTAAAAAGTATCTTTGAAAGAGGTTTTAAAATGAAAAATGATAGGCATCTATGTGGCACCAAAAAGTGTGGAAGGTGCCCCTACTGTAAGTTTATTTGTGAAAATAAAACTGTGATTCTGGGTAATAATCTTCATAGTAAAGTCTATTTCAAAAGAGGTAACTGCTCTAGGAAAGGAATTGTTTATTTAGCTATGTATAAGGAATGTGCAGGTTTTTATTTTGGAAAAACATAATCTTTAAATAAACAAATTTACAAACACATACATAGTATTAGGACAGAGAATATTAATAATGCTGTATTTAAACATATGTTGGAACAACAAACACACAAAGAATTTATTTTTGGTATTCTAGAGCAGGTAAGTATTGACCCTAGTGGTGGGGATTGGGAGAATTGGTTACAATATAAAGAGACTTGGTGGCAATTTAAGCTGAATGCTTTTGCCACCCTGAGCTTGAATGATTATGTTTCAATTAAGCCCATTTTGAAGTGTAGGGCATCAAACTTATGAGTACGGTGTTTTACTCTTTCAGTCCCAGTCTTGCTTGAATATGTTTTTTTCTTAAAACACTATTTAGCGTATATGGACATGTTTATTTAAACATTTTATTTACTTATTATATGCCCAAGGTTTGTTAGAAGAGTGTGACCTATGTATTTATTAGGTAAAAAGTAAAATAGTCCCTGTGGTATTAAATTTGTTCATTTTTTGTTTATATTAAGACTTATTTTTAAAGTATTGATTTTCCTAATGCAATTTTAAAATGTATATTACTTAAAACACACATTTTTAATGTAACTTGTTTGAGTTTGTTACATAAGAAAAAAAGAAGGGGAATATTTCTTTAAGGGAAATTTATTAAATAGTTTTTGGTGCCTTTTTATGCCTTGAAAGGTATTTAAATGGTTTTCTTGGACATTGAATTTATTCTGAAGAAGTCCTGATATTATTAGGATGAAAGCACTTAGTTTTACTTCAATAAATAAATCATGGTGTTATTTATCCCCGTGGCTCTCCAAGTGCATGACTTTGCCAATACTACTGGATATTCTTGCTTATTGCTTTTTGGTATTTAGCAATTCCAATAAGTGTTTACCTAATTTGCATCTTCACTGTGCTGACAGCCTGGAAGCTACACTGTTAGTAGCCATGTCAGCAGAGAAACTGCATGGGAGCACAATGCTGTAAACACAAAGGAGGCTATTATGTTGCCCATATATCTGCTACATACTATATATGCTTACAGTACAATATAATACTCTGTTTCAGGATTTTCAGACATTTTAGCAGCCTGCATTATGTACAGTTCCATTTTCTTTTAGGGTGGGAAGCAAAGGTTCATTTATGTCATGGCCCTTAAAAATATATTTTTTATTTTGTAACTCTGATATTCCAGCATCCACAGTGTATAATTATGTCATAATATGTGTAGGTTTACATACTAAAGTTAGTTCTGTACAAATTTTAAGAGCTTTTACTTGCTCTTGTTTCTGTGTAGACTCTTTTTGTGGCTGTGTATTCAAAAGTTTTCTGAATACACGGCCAACACGAACACACAGTTTACACAGTTGCTTTACAGCTTGTTGAATCACTCCCCTGTGTTGATTTGCTTCATTCACATAAAATTCAGCTACTTATGCTGTAATTTGCATGCCACAAAAGTGTCTATATTTGTGCATGAGTGCATGCTGCTATGCGGAGTTTACTGAACCTAAAACTTTTTGTGCCCATGTGTGCATCACACCACATGGTAAAAATTATCATGTAGGCTCTCATGAATTCCCCATACTGTTACTCTTCTCTATGCCTGACTCTCAAACTCTCTCTCCTCACCCCTCCTTCTTCAATAAGGTGTCAGTGTGTTTCAATAGTGTTATTTTTAAGTTATGAAGTAGTAATTCCTTTTTGGCATGATGAACTTTATATCTTTGTGGTATGGTCAAATGTGTAGAATGATTTTTGAGTAATTTCTAGGGTTCTAATCCAGCCATTAGCTAAATGTTGCTGAGTGTTTTGGTATACTAATTTAGGTGTACCTGTAGGTTACATATTGTTGTGAGTCACCATTATCCTTCCTCTGTCATATTCTACTTTGTCTCTGCCTTTGAGCCTCCATGTCTCCCTGCCAATGTATCCTCTCCCTTCTGTATCATAATTCTTCCACCTCTGTATTTGCAAAATGTCTGGTGCCAGACAACATATGCAAATAAGGCTAAATGAAAGTCCACAGATTATGGCAATATCTTAGGATTTGAATGTCTTCATCCACATTACTCTGCCTCACATTGTGCCACTGCACTAAGCTATGTCTATTCGGTTTAATGTAATTTTGAACAGGGTGAAGAGCATGATATGTGGCTTACAGTGATTAATAGTGCAGCTTAGCAACACTGTGCTCAAAGAGTGCAATAAAAAGACTAAGTCAAAGAATTACAGTTTTCTGCTACACAACATTTGTATGTCTGTATTACTTTTGTCAACAGGTGATTTTGATTTCAGAATTGTGTTGAATCAATTAATTCATTTAAAGTATATCTCTGCTGTACAGTATTTGCATTTATACTGTATTCCTGGCTTGGTTAACCTGTTCTCACCAAATCCATCACTGTCATTCTGCAGTGTGCTGTCCTATGTATGACTTGCATGTTTGTCTTGCCAATGCATGTAGTGCAATTATGAGGTAATATAAATGTTCAATCATACCAACATGAGGTCACAGCAATGTCTGATTATCCACTGGTGTGCAGCAGTCAATGTGTATGTCATCCCATTATGTGGAATGTATCAATGTCCTTCACAGTAACATGATGTACAGTAAGGACAGTATAACAATTTCTTTATAAAGGTATGTGATTACATGTGACAGTCATGATGATGTTACATTATCTTGTGCACACATATGCATTTACTGCATAATATGTGATGCCTAGTACCATCTCTTCCAAACATCACTTTTTACAGCCTGAAAATAATGCATTTAACTGTTCTCACAGCTCCCGTATTCCAATTTTTTGCAGTAACATCTTATATGACATACACTGATGGGGTCATCTTGACAAAAGTGTACTCTCTCCAATTAAGAGTCAGACTTCCTCTGTGGTGTATCCAACTAATACATTGCTTTCTAGCTCATGTACCCTAGATAGGTAGGAGGTTCAATGTCTAATATGGAAGACTTTGTGTGTGGGTCACTTGGTGGTGTATCCACTTCTCCTGAGAACAATGCATTTAACTGCTCTCACAGTCCCTTATCCCAGTGTTTACAGAATCATCATGTGTGAAACACAATGATGAGGTCAGCCTGACAAAACTGCACTCTCTCCTTAAGAGCCAGACTTCTCCTGTGGCACTTGTGACTAATACAGTGCTGTCTGGGTTGTGTAACCTAGGTAAGTAAGAGGTTCACTTCCCACCCAGGAAGACTTGTATGTGTGTAATGCTTGTTGCTGTCTCCACTTCCCTGAAGAAAATATTTTAAATGTGCACACATCTCCCTTTTATGGAAGCATCCTGCATGAAACACACTGATGAGGTTATCCTGAAAAAAGTACCACCACTTCTCACAAATGTTTAAAATAAAATCAAAAAACAAATAATTCTGCTCCACTCAGATATACAATCTTCTACAATGTTTAATTTAATAACAGACAAACTAAGCACTTCCATCCCATAAAGACCATTAGAGAATTCCTCAGAGTTAAAATATACTGCGAAAAACAGGCTTAGATCATGCATGCACGTGGGCAGGAAATATTTGTCATCTTGAAAAAAAGTGCATTCGCTACACTTCGTAGTTAGACTTCTCCTGTGGCACTTGCAACTAGTACAGTGCTTTCTAATCTATGTAACTAGAGAAGTAGGGGGTTCAATATCCACCATAGAAGAATTTTGTGTAGAGGGTGGTGTTTACAGTTAAGTGAGCATGTGCTTAATCATCCTATACTCTAGATAAAGATTGTAAAATGCTAGATAACTACACCATTCCCTATGCCCACCTTTCACATCCACAACTTCTTTGCAACACAAGGGTGTAGCTGTGTATACTGCTTATATTGTAATGATTAGAATTTGCTATGTATTATGTAAAGAAAATGTTGTTTTTTTAGGCAGTACTGTGTCCAGAAATTTGTAAATTAATGCTTCTAATAACTGCCATGGGTTGAAAAACAGCCATTTAATGTTTTTATCGGGAAAGTGATGCAAACATTTGTTTGGCGGGGTGAGGACAGAGCATTTCCATTCTTCAAATGGCAGGTGTTTTGTGTAGCATCAATAAGAGCACACAATTACAACATTACATTGTTGCCTACACCCCTGGTTCAAAACACTGATGAGGTCATTGTTTTGCAAGTGAACTGAAGATTTTTGAAAACCAGAGTTCTAAGATGTTCAAATATTGCAGTAATTAACTTCTACAAGTGTGAATGCAAATTGTGTCATGATTGTTTTACACATATTTGTAGTGGCAACTTTTACAAGCTCTGATTAGCTGTAAAAATAACATTGCCAGATACATCTCCTTGGCAATACACTGCTGATATCATCCCTTCATAGATGTATGCCTCAGTTGTAGTTATTATTCTCTTGTGGCACTGGCTGCTGATAATGTGTTGTACAGATGGTGTCAGTGAACTGGTAGGCAGTTTGATTCCATTACTCCTTCAGTAGTGTGACAGCTATTACTCTCATATACTGTTGGCCACCTCAAGCCACCATTATGCATCCTTCTAATTATGGGAGTGAATTACAATGGCACTCTGTGACATTAGCAAATTCTAGCATCACCAGGGAAAACAGCTTTTTGTCCACACAATGATTATACCTTACTAACATACATGCAGTATGTCACATTTCTAGAGTGCATGTTCCTGTGTTGTGTGACTTTTATAGTGTGCTTTGTACATTGTGTAACTACATATGTAGGATGTTGAAGCCCAGCTGTGAGTGTGTCTTTCATCCTCATACTGTGTATAATATTTTACAAAGACATATATGATGTGTAGCTGTGCAGTGTTATTGGGCACTTCAAATGCTTTATAGCATAAACATCCAGCTAATAAACAGTGGTGATGTCATCCATTTAACTGTGCACTGCTTCAGTTACACCTCAACATGGTTGTGCAGCACTTGCAATTCAGGCAATGATGTTTAGCTTGTGATGTAAGGTAATTTTTTGAAATCCATCAATTTCTACTCAGACTATGTTATGTCAATGTTTTTGTGACTAAACATGTCACTGACACTGTTATCAAGCTCATTTGCATTGTATGCATATAGATGTTGATGTCTCTTACTAAAAGCTAGGACAATTTGTCACATAGTAATGCTTTTATTCAGAGTAATGACAACATTTGCTGTTCATGTTCCTTACATATGTAACAAATGGCCGCACCAGAGACAGCTAAATGCAGCTTGACCAAATTAAAAGATCAGATAAGCACAAAGTCAAGTGTAGCAACCATGGAAAGGGTAGAACATTCAAATAAAACCAAATAAATCCTTTAATAATAAATATATAATGCAAGGAGAAAAGTATACAAGCTGACAAGTTACTGGGACTAAATGCAATGGCTCCTTTAAAACCCCTATTAAAAGGGTGGAAACTAAGGAGATAAACTTCAGCTGTACTGGTTCTTTCAGATACAAGGAAGTTCCTGAGCTATTTAAATGCAAGCAGTTTTCTATGGTCCTGAAAGACTGAAAGATCTGAATAAGGCATTATGCCAAAAACACTTATCTCTGAACTCTAGGATTTTATATATTTTATTTGAGCTCTTCTTGCATTATACATTTGTTATTAAAGTTTTTACTTGGTTTTATTTAAATGTTCTACCTTTTCCATGGTTGCTACACTTGACTTTGTGCTTATCTGCATAACATATGTAGCAAGTGTTATCCTGTGGCATGAGGGAATGAAACAACATATCTGTTGCTGATGTACTATAGCTATTATCAGCACACATATGCTTTGCAGAAACTATGCGATGTAATGCCTTTACATAACCACATTTGTCACAAT
The DNA here is from genome assembly GCF_019279795.1 of Protopterus annectens. Taxonomy (NCBI): domain Eukaryota; kingdom Metazoa; phylum Chordata; order Ceratodontiformes; family Protopteridae; genus Protopterus; species Protopterus annectens. The sequence continues at coordinate 1,903,812,069 of NC_056733.1, read as the reverse complement.
TGTAATGACATTTCTACAATGGTGCAGTCATCCTGTAAAATAACATGTATTGTCTGCTGTCAAACACTCATGTGTTCAACATCCACATTCAGTGCTTTTTAGCATTCTTGTGCCTTATATAAAAATGCATGAATGACACGTACCACAGTTATAATGTGTCCATTTACAGTATGAGAGTCCTCCATGATCCCTTTGTTCTTAGAGGTTTGTTGTTTACCACACATATATCTGATTTGATAATCTAGCATTGGTAGATTGTCACAGTAGTTGTAACACTTCCACTGTGGCACTTGTGGGTCATCCAGATGTCATTATTCAGTATAGTTGCATCATTTGCTGTCCAGTCCTGAAAGGGGCAATATTATACAAATGCACTGGTGTTACATAAACACCACTGTGTCTAGTTATTCATATCCATTTTTATGTTGGACAATGATATATCATCACAGGTTGTAATTGCATGACAGTGTAATATGTATTTGGGGCATGTCGTGCTATGAGTTCTCCTGTGGCATGTGCACTGAAAATTGGCTTTTACAGGTAGACAGATAGACTAGTGATCAGTTCTGGGACAGTGTGTGTCCTACATGATGGAACAGCTTCCTTGTCAAAGAAGCAGGCATATTGTAATGCTCAGTGTTGTGTGGACAGTGACATGTGTAGCTCCTTTCTGGCATTGTGAATAAATTACATTGTTCATATTATATACATATCTCCTCTGTTAACACGTACACATTCAATTCAGTTATTTGTGACAGCCTCCATTACTATCTGATGTGGTACATGTTGTCAATAGATGGGTCTGGAGAGAACCTTGTATAATAGGCAGGGGTTTGAATCTGGTAACATCTGTCTGTCAGACAAATGTGTCAGACAACAGTGGCTTACACACACACTCAAAGTAGCAAGCATTTTCATATAAGGTAGGTCATCAACACATCTTATATGGCATGATACTGCTGTATGCCCATCAAGTCTGTTATTCCTTACATTACCGATTTGCCTATGTCTCTGGCATCCATGATTGTTATATATCTCTCTGATATCTGTTCGGGCATGTGTTTGAAAATGACATGATGCAAATCTTTCTTAGGTCATTTCTTGCTCATATGCATTACCTATTCACAAGATAATTATGATGTATATTACATATATTTCTCCCAACATGTGTTTAATACTGCAACTGTTTCCATCACACTATACAGCTCAGTGGCAGATGTGTAATTCCATAAAGGTTTCTTACTGAATGGAATGCTGTGAGACCATCAAAAAATGTGATTGTTCCTGTTACAGCGCTTTCTATTGTGTTTCTGCTGTTGAATTGCTGTTATGTTACTGTTCCCTGTTATTGCATGTGAGCATGTCTAGTATTACTACATCAGACATATTTGCAAAACAGCAGTAGCAAAACTGGACTCCTGACATGTCATTCACTCAATTTTGTCGTTGTTCACTTATGTACATTGTTTGTTATTAGATTGTCATGTAGCATTCATATAACTATACACTTGCTTGTCTATTACGTGCTCATAGATGATAACCTCCTTTCCTATTAATGTGACTGTCATTCCTTTACATGAACATGACCATTTCTGAGTGAGCTGACATTACAGCTGTATGGTACTTTTGCTCTTGTGTTTACATGGTGAGATGGATAATACAGTGGTGTTTTCAGCTTGCATGTATCAATTCCCTGTATATAGATCCTTATATGCAATAACTGTATTTTATGCATTCATCCCTTATAGTATCTTCTCCCCTTGCTAAATGTTATCTCAAGTCAGCATTTAATTAACATGTATATCACATTTTGACTTCCTTTTGTTACACTGAAATTAAAAGCCCCTATCATATCCCTTATTAGCATGTCCGTTATTATTTATGTGCGTAATTGTGTGATTGATTTTCACATTAATTATCATTACATCAATATGCCAGGTTTTATGTCAGAAGTACTTCTTATACACTTTAGTAACATTTGCCTCTGGGATAGAAGTACACTACAAACATTTCCCCTCTTGAACATTACTAAATCATTATGACACATTTTAATTGTAATAATTCCCCATTTCACTTCCCCTCATTCTGTATTGTTTCCCTGTAATTGCCCTTAATATATCTGGGCTACAGTGCATACTCGTATCTGAGCATTGTCTATACAATCTGTTTTATTTACATTGTGTGCTCATGACTGAAAGCACTTTTCCATGGTCATGAACACTATTGCTGACCACAAAAAGGTGCTTGCAACTTTGTAGGTGTAATGAGCAACATGCATATTCAATTAGCATTGCTGCTTATCACACTAACACATTTGCATCGTGTAGGCGTAGTGCGGCACTTACGCAATTATTAATGAATCCCAGGGTAACAATGCCCTGAGTAAACCTTTTAGAAGTTTCATGAATTTTAAGAAGTTCATCTTTTATATCTTGCAGAAGGTTTCCTCTTTTGTTAGTGGTGAAAATGCAAATGCTTTATTAGAATCTAGGGAATTGCACAGGCAGTTGCTTTTGGATGCTACCAGTCTGCCAGAACTCAGCAATATTATTTCCATCAGCAGCCTATTGACACAGAAAAATGAAAGATTATGATTTTTTCTTGTTGCTTATGCAAGCGAGTTAATGTATTAATTGCAACAATATTTTTAGATGTATTAAGCAATTTTTTAAATCTTCTTTAATATTTTAGCCTTTTAGATTAGGTGATTTTGACTGGAGTAATGAGGTTATGTGACATTGTATACCAATAATTTAAATGTGGTCACATGTTATTTTATTATTCTGAAAAAGTTCTATTGCTAAGAACAAAAGCACTTAATAAATTCTGCAATAGTGAATGAGCCAATGTTTTTTTTTTTGTTTACTCTTAATAAACCATATCCTTTTTATAACCATATCCTTTTTATCAAAAGTAAAGCCAAGTGCCTTAACTTACTTGTTTCAAAAATAAATTCTATCCTGTCATCAAATACTTAATTAGCTAGACTAATACTCAATTCATGCAAACCTAAGAATTTTTCTAATCTTTCAATAACATACTCTATAAAGTGTATACTGTGACCAATATATTTACAAAATTTGCATAGGACAAAATTAGACTGGTATGGTAACTCCCACAATACCTCATTTCTCCCTACAATTCTGATAAATAGTCTGCACAAAATAGGGCTGTCACTCAGAATTCTAGCTTCCTTTTCAGAAGAATTACTGACTAAACAGACCAGATATATGTTTTCTGTCATGTTTACTGATTTCCCATTCATACGATATCTTCTGAAAATACTTAATATAGGAGGATAACTGACATGGCCATATGTGTTGTGCGCAGCACCATCTGCTGTTATGATGCTATCTGCAGTCTCCTTTACCAATAGCAATAGTTCACTTATATCCTTATGTTTTCCATGGGTCTGTATCATATAAGTGAATCTCACAAATCGCGAATGCTCAGAATATCGAACGTACTGGACCTTGAACTTCCTATTGTAAGGTGTGTGCCCCCCACACCCCCCCTGCTAAATATATATTCCAACTCTGAGATCGCACTGCAGTGAGGAAAGGGCAAATATCCCATTCTTCACTGTACTGCGATCTCAGAAAAAGCACTTTGAGGTCCGGTACATTCAATATTCTGACCGTTCGCAATTTGTGCAATTCGCTCATATGATATAGACCCATTTTCCATACCATATGGCTAAGTCTGTCCTATTAATCACTGTTCAGTAGTTTAGGAAGTAGCACTCTTGCCTTTGGTGCTGAAAGATTACAAAGCACTGACTTCTATGTCCATATCAGCTACTTGGATGATTTTTTTCCAATGCTGATACTACAGTACAGCACAAGAGGAGTGCTGTACTCCTGAGTGTGCCATCCTTCAGATGAGATACTGAACAGAGATAAAATCTCCCTAAGTTAGTGTCGGCCCAGGTGGATTTAAAAGACCCCATAGCAGTAAGAGAAGCCTTCCGGTACTGTGATCAAATTTCCCTTTATCAGTATGAATACCACCCTTAGTGTCCCCTGAAAATAGCTTATTGTCTTAGCAGGACTAATCCAATCAACAAAGTGCAAATAAATGAAATTAACAAACACTTTCTGCATCATCTTCATAATACATGTTGTCACAGTTTGAAAGTGCAGCAAGCCTGCAGTACTCCTCATATGTAGGGTATACCCAAAAGTTCTTTAAATTTAATAAATAAAACTCGATGGACAAGATTGCTAACAAATCTATCACAGGACATAATATTCTTAACCTGGTCCTTACAAATACATTTTTTCATGTACTGTTCTCCTGGTATCTCCTGCCACAGTTAAATCAGGTTATAACCTAATCTTCAAAATCTCTAACCCTTTTGAAACTAAGTTCTCAGAGCAGAAGGATTTTTCAAGTTTTTACTCAATTTCTGATGTTATCCTTGATATGAGAGTCTTTTGATCAGCGCTGAACTTTTTTTTTTTTATTTTATTGATGTTGGTGGACCATCAGGTGGTTTGCTTTTAACTTTTCTACTATATTTAGATGTGGCTGGGACTGGCTAGTTTTATACATTTATATATGTGGGCAACTGCTTTGAAAAGCTACCTGCTATGGTAACATCTTGGGTAATGTTGCTATAAGTGAATTTTGAAACTATCATAGTTTGATGAGATTAATACATTAGAAATCCTTCTGTTAGTACATAATTATCGACCATGGGATGGGTTAGGCCAATCATTAACCAAATGAGATAGGTTAATTCGAGCACAAAAAGGGAAACTGCCAAGACTTAAAATGGCCCGCACGGACAGCTAGCCTAATACTTACCTATGAACATATAGGTTCATAGCTAGGTACTAGGCTATTGGCCTTAGGGCCTATATAAGCCTAGCTAAATGGTACCCTGGCTTTTGCCACCCAAGAAAATTATTTTCCTGTGCCTCTGTCAAGCAGAGCCACAGAAGTGATCCCTGGGGTGAATTTAATTTCTCCCATCCAATCATCAAGATTTTTCTTGAAGAGTGCTAATGAGAAGCTTTGTTTGATATAGATAGGTAGTTTGTTCCAGAGTATGGGAAGTCTCTGGTACAGGAATCTATCCCTCCAGCATGTTCTGTTTATTGTGGTGACAAGGTTTAGGTCCCTAGAGCGTGTAGCTCGGAGGGATTGGGATTTCTTTATGTGGAGCATGTCCAGAAGCTCTGGGTTTGACATAGCTTTGTATGTTAGGCAGAGATCGACTCTGAGTAGGCGATGTGCGACAGAGTAAAGCTGGAGTTTTTTGAGACGGCCTGCGTAGGGCATCCATTTGAGGCCAGTAATCCTCTTTGTGAGGTATTTCTGTGGCCTTTCCAGTTGTTGTAGATGTCTTGTGAGGTACATACCAAAAGGAGCATTGTACTCTATAATGGGTCTAATGAGTGATGAGTAGAGGGGAACAATGACCTCTTTTTTTCCTGAATGTGAAACCTTTTGTGATGAGGTGTGCCACATAAAAGAATTTCCTGACTACTGTGGCAATGTGATTATCAAAGGAGAGACTACTAAAAACATCACCCTCCAAAGCCAAGAACACATCATCCATGGGACCTGACAACATCTCAGGCTGCCTTCTACATGAACTACAGAATGAACTGGCACCCCACCTAAGTACCATGTTCAATCATAGCCTCATCTCAGGCTTTGTGCCCATTGAATGGCGCACCGCGACAGTTATCGCACTCCACAAAGGGGGGGCCACAACAGACCCCGGGAACTACCGGCCCATTAGCCTGACGAGCCTCGTCTACAAGGCCATGGAACGTATCATCATGGAACTCATAAACAAAGACATTGGAGATCTCCAAACCCTGGACCCCACACAGTTTGGGTTTGTAAAAGGCAGATCATGTCTCCTAAACCTGATAGACTTCTTTGAAGTAGTCACCAAAGCCATAGATGAGGGTAAGGTGGTTCACACAGCCTATTTAGATCTCGCCAAGGCGTTCAACACCATCCCCCACTCTGAAATTACAGATAAACTCACTAAACTAGATATAAATCCCTATGTCACAAGATGGGTTGCCAACTGGCTTACTGAAAGAACCCACACTGTGAAAGTAACAGACTCCAAATCAGACTTCAGACCAGTGACAAGTGGAGTAAGACAGGGTTCAGTCCTGGGTTCTCTCCTGTTTGGTATCTACTTCTCTGAAGTACAGGCTAACACAGAAGGTCTTTGGCTAACTAAATTCACAGATGACTGCAAACTAGGAGCCATAATTGAAACTCCTAATGATGTGGACATCCTACAAAAGGGCCTCACTGAGACAGATGCCTGGTGTCAAAGACATGGTCTCAAACTCAATGTCAAAAAATGCATTGTCATCCCCTTTGGTAAAAATTCTGTACCCATGAACTACCACATAGGTGGTAGTCTACTTAACACCGAAAGTGTGATAAGAGACCTTGGGACACAGGTGGACAGGAGTCTCTCCTTTGATAATCACATCGCCAAAGTGGTCAGGAAATCCTTCTACGTGGCACACCTCATCACAAAAGGTTTCTCATCCAGAAAATAAGAGGTCATTGTTCCCCTCTACTCATCACTCATTAGACCCATTATAGAGTACAACGCCCTTTTTGGTATGTACCTCACAAGACATCTAGAACAACTGGAAAGGCCGCAAAAATACCTCACAAAGAAGATTACTGGCCTCAAACAGATGCCTTACGCAGACCATCTAAAAAAACTCCAGCTTTACTCCGTCACATATCGCCTACTCAGAGGCGATCTCTGCCTAACATACAAAGCTATGTCAAACCCAGAGCTGTTGGACATGCTCCACTTAAAGAAATCCCAGTCCCTCTGAGCTACACGCTCTAGGGACCTAAACCTTGTCACCACAATAAACAGAACATGCTGGAGGGATAGATTCCTGTCCCAGAGACTTCCCATACTCTGGAACAGACTACCTATCTATGTCAAACAGAGCGCCTCATTAGCATTCTTCAAGAAAAATCTTGATGATTGGATGGGTAATAGGAAATTCACCCCGGGGATCACTTCTGTGGTTCTGCTTGACAGGGGCACAGGAAAATAATTTTCTTGGGTGGCAAAAGCCAGGGTACATTTTTGACTAGGCTTGTATAGGCCCTAGGGCCAATGGCCTAGTACCTACCTATGAACCTATGAACCTATGAACCTATGAACCTATGAACCTGTGTCCCAAGGTCTGTTATCACACTTTCGGTGTTAAGTAGACTACCGCTTATGTGGTAGTTCATGGGTACAGAGTTTTTACCAAAAGGGATGACAATGCACTTTTTGGCATTGAGATTGAGGCCATGGTTTTGACACCAGGCATCTGTCTCAGTGAGGCTCATTTGTAGGATGTCCACATCGTACAGAGAAGTAGATATGATCCTATTTAACCTGAGTTTAGCCACTGGCTTTGTTCCTATGGTTTGGCACATAGCATTAGTAATACCACTCCTCAAGGATAGTCTCACCACTGACCCCAGGAATTATAGACCCGTCAGTCTGACAAGTCTTATTTGCAAAACTATTGAACATATTATAACTAACCTGATAAACTGTGATATTAAAAATTTTATCAGGCTAGACTGACAGAAATGTGGCTTTGTCAAGAGTAGATCCTGTCTAATGAATCTTGTGAATGTCAATCTCTGTGAAACTGTTTTAAGAAAACTGAGTCTATGTGTCTTATCTGCCATATCATTAGCATGCATCAGCCAAAGTAAAATCATATCTGCCATATGGTGTCCACACATCTACTCTGAAGAACCATTTTAGCAAATGAAGATCCTTGTTCCCACACTAGTACAGCCTCATCCAATTCCCCAGTTAACAAAACACCTTCTTTCAGTGTCACCTCTATGTGGGAATCTCGAGCTGTTCACATTCAGCTCAGCTAACAGCACTCTCTTGCAAATCCTCATGCAGCATACTGTCTTCAAGCACTTCTTCTGCTAGCATGTTATCTTCAAACACATCCTCTGGGCCAACATACTGCCTTTAAACACCTCCTCTGCAGCATACTGTCTTCAAACACCTCCTCTGTCAGCTTACTGTCTTCAAACACCTCCTCTGCCAGCTTGCTGTCTTTAAACACCTCCTCTGCCAGCTTACTGTCTTTTAACACCTCCTCTGCCAGCTTACTGTCTTCAGACACCTCCTGTGCCAGCATACTTTCTTTAAACACCTCCTCCACTGGCTTACTATCTTCAAACACCTCCTCGCTGGCATACTGTCTTCAAACACCTCCTTTGCCAGCTTACTGTCTTTAAACACCTCCTCTGCCAGCTTACTGTCTTCATATACCTTCTTTGCCAGCTTACTATCTTCAAATACCTCCTCTGTGCCAACATACTTGTCTTTAAACACCTCCTCTGCTGGCTTACTGTCTTCAAACACCTCTTCTGCCAGCTTGCTGTCTTCAAACACCTCCTCTGCCAGCATACTGTCTTTAAACACCTCTTCTGCCAGCATATTGGCTTCAAACACCTCCTCTGTGCCAACATACTGTCTTTAAACACCTCATCTGCCAGCATAGTGTCTTCAAACACCTCCTCTGTGCCAACATGCTGTCTTTAAACACCTCCTCTACCAGCTTACTGTCTTCAAACACCTCCTCCACAACCCCTTGAAGCAAAGCATTCTATTACTCTATTGATAAGTTCACTTGTGCAAAACTATATCCAGCAAGGTGCACAACTGTAAATATAAAACTCACGGTTGTTGCTCCTCCTCCACAATGCTTGTCTTTCTCCATCTTGGACCTAGTGAATGTCATTCCTCCTGCACCTCTAGACTGAAAAGTAGTGGAACTCCCCCAGTGACCTGGCCAAATCTCTCCTTGTCAGTATAAAAAATGGAAGCCTAATGAATCATTGCATCAAAACTCATCTTGGACACAGCCTTCAGAAAGAATGAATTTTAAAAATGTGTGTTTTTTTCTTCCATTTACATGCCCTTTCACAAGACTGTGCAACCTGGACTTAGCTTATATAAGTTTGGGAATGGGAGCACATCCCTCATAACACCCACAGCAGAAATTTCTTTAGTGAGAGAAAAAACAAACTTTTAAACTGAACGCTGATTCTCTAGTGATTGACTATCATTAAATAAACTGAAGAAAAACTACAACTTAGAGTTAAAGACAAACTAGAAGTAACTGCTAAATGGTATAGAATTTTAATTTTATTTTATCCAATTATTTACATACTGTCAGCAGCTTTGAGTTCCAAAGTGGTGTTTGTTTTATTCACACTTTTAAACTCAACAATAAAATGACTTACAGTTGTGATGAGTTGTTACTCAATGAGTCATTGAGAAGCTTTAAAGAAAAGGAAAACAGGGTGGTACCGTATTGCAGCAATTATCCCTGCTGCCCCATTGCACTTGGTTCTCATGTTCATGTCCTGGCTGGGGTGCCTTCACTGTGGAACATGCATGCCTTCCCTGTCTATGCATGGACTTTTGCCAGATGTCATAATTTCCTCCTACATCCCAAAGATGTGCTATACATGAACTTCTGATATTCCAAAATTGCCATGTGAGGGAGTGTGTGCATATGTGTGTGTGTGTGTGTGTGTGTGTGTGTGTGTGTGTGTGTGTGTGTGTGTGTGCGTGCGTGTTTGTGTGTGTATGTGTGTGTGTGTGTGTGTGTGTGTGTGTGTGTGTGTGTGTGTGTGTGTGTGTGTGTGTGCTCACAGGCTGTGTTTTATTAAAATGTTTCTATAGACTAAGTTATTAAAGTATCTGACCCTTTTCTCCTGCCCTATCAGTTGTACCACTGAAATCAGATTCTTAATATGTCACATCCTAGACTAGAGAGACTGCCACAGCAGCAAAGTCCCTTTTCTGCAACTAAGACTTACCACAACTGACATTAGAGTGTTGGAAATAATAAATAGTAGAAACTGTAGAAGAATATATCTTGTGCCACTAATTTGTAATCAATCCATCCCCCTGAAGACAGTAATATCTCCTCCATCCGAGGCTCTCTGATATCAATATGTATCCAATAAATTTGTTTTCACAATTAGGTTCTTTAATGAACCCTATTCAAATAAATAAACAAATTAGAAGCACCTTTTTTTGAAACATGGACAGACAATGAGTTGTTGAGTAACATGGTTTGACAGCTGAAGGTAATTTTAAATATGTATTTAGCAGCTTATAGAAAGCATTTCATATATGACATCCATTTAGATGTAATGGAATCTGTGAATGAGCAGGTTATTAGCCGAGGAAGGTAATGTATGCATAGTGATTAAGGTGTGAGTAAGTACCTTACCATTTCATATGAAGCTCAGTTTGGAAAGAAGACTTAAATATGATAGGTGGTTGTTAAGCTTGCAACAGTGGTCTATTAAAACTAGGTGTTTAAACATGGTGTGGGAAAGGAGAGCCATAACTTGCAATTATGATAGTGATTCCACAGCTTAACTTTGAAGAGCTGTAGATTTGTAGTCTGTCTTATGTGCACTGGAAGAGAGTTCCAGCATTTAGGAGACTTTACAGAATACAGGGAAACAACATATTTGTTGTTTATTTTATGAGTTTCAGGAAGAAACTTGTCCTAGGGATTTGAGAGGTCTAGATGAGTATTAACAATTAATTACAAATATCAGTTTATGACACTTACCTGATGAACAATACTGTGTGCCAGTTTGAGCTGGTTGTACTTTAAGAAGTTTTAAAATTCCATCTAATTTAGCAGACAGTGCTAAGAAAAGATGAGTTTTATTATGTAGGTTATTTGCAATCTTTGCAATTTTGTTGTAACACTGTTCCAGTTCTGGGCTAAGTTAACATTGATGAGCGCACCTGAGGCATAAGAGAGAATACGTAGAAGGAAAGATGTTGCAGCTGTTTTTCAAGAATGAAGGGTGAGGTGGGGAGATGCTTTATAAACAAAATCTAGTTTCACGTTTGTCTTTTTGATCACATTTTGTATATCAATGTCAAATGTTAGTGCATCATCTATGACGATACCTAGTAATTTTGTGTTGGGGATTACCTCCAGTGTGATGTTTTCAGCAGATCATATTTTGAACAAATTATTTTGGTTATAGTAAATCTTGGGTGTGAAAAGTAGGACATTTGTTTTGTTTTGTACAGGTCAGGAGTAGATGGAACTTAGTGATGAATGCTTCCACTTTGGAAAAGGATTCCTGTGTAACAATTTATATTGTGGCCAAATCATGCACAGAAAAGATTACTCTAGAGTAGAGTTATTTGCATATTGAATAAGAATGACTTAATCAGTGGCAACATTGACTTTATTTATGGATGTTTATGGATTGTATATTCAGTGCTACAGGGAATATCTTTTAATAACCTTTCGCTCATTAATATCTTAAGATGTAATGACATCCAATCAAACCCCGGGCAATCAGTTAATAAAATTATTTTACTTGGCCCCATTAATACATTCTAATTTGCAAATAAGCTCACAGGATTGCCCAAGAATGAACTTTTTAGCAGGGTCAGAAAGACGTGTCCTTCTTTACATTAAAGATCCTGAATTGTCAAGGGTGTAACACACTGCAAGACACAAATTTTAAGGGACAAGTAGGGTTTTCTGCTGACTCAATGCAATTCAAAAAATCAAATCTGGCCTTTGACCCCTATTCACAGCCATGTGTCCACTGTAGCTTCTCAAACTGCTAAGACTGGTAAATCTTCACAGGGACATGATACCATGCAGCATGTTCCTGTAATGAATGGGACCTTTAGTGGCCACCACTCAGTTTGTGATTCTTGGGATTAGTCAAAAAATAAATGAATAAAATGTAGTCCTTCACTGTCTGAAAAAATATAAAAATATTTAGTGCTCTTTCCCTTATTCAAACGCTTAAATAGGACAGCTAGTCGTTGGTTATTTCTTGTCTCACAATGCTGCAGCTCATTTCTTCAATAATACTTTTTTTCTCTCCTCATCTTTGTGCCCCCCTCCAAAGGTTTAGCTGTTGAAATCCCACTCCCTTTTCTGTATTACATAAAAAAACTAATGTTGACATGAGACTGAGCCTGGAAACAATACTACCATTATAGATCTTGCTAAGAACTTCTAGGAATTCAAGAATCTAAAGAACAGACTATAGTCTTATCTCTACAAAAGTAAGAATCTCTGTTCTTGCACACACATCCTTTTTCTCAATCAAAACATTCCTAAATAATTCTAGTATTATGCATCACATTTATTTAACATTGGCAGAGATGGAAAATTAGGGCTTCCAGTCCCTCATCTCAGACCTCTCCCAAAAAGCTTGTGAATCAATTCTCCTAGCTCTTTACTAATTCTGCATGGCTTTTATACAATTCACACTGCACTTTTGTGCTTTCTGTGAATGATAAGGCCATCAAAACTGTAGTCCTAACTAAGCTGAACCCCAACCCCTTAATAAACTAAATTCTAATCTTCATTACAGTTTAAGTAACATTTATAAGTTGCTTTTCAAATTTAAATATGGCCAATACTGAAGTTTCTTTTTTTATTTTTCAGATTGGTCTGTGAATGTATCCATGGCTTGATCATTTAACTTTCTTACCAATAATGAGATTCCATTGGAAGCTGTTTCACACTCGTGAGTCTCCTTTGGCCAACATCAACAATTTATTGAATACACTAAATTGCTCTCTTTGAAGGCCAACATCAACAATTTATTGAATACACTAAATTGCTCTCTTTAAAGGCTAGACAGATTTAGAGCTGTATACATAGTCAGTGTACTTATGTGCAGCAGGAATTAGAGCAACTCATAGAACAATCTGCGGTAAGGATCAGCCAGTTTAGTTAGCCTAAGAAAAACTTAAGCAAATGAAACACTAATGAGATGCAGATGACAAATGCCTTAAATTTTCACGACAAATATATATAAATGATGTCTTTTCCAACTTGTTTGTAATTCTTAGTCACTTTTTTATGGACATCTGCTCCATACCTCTCAACTGTCTGGGTTTCTCAGAATGTCTAGATTTTTGTTTGCCTCCTGTTTTTAGCATGATCCTCATAAAATTTGTGCTTTTTGGCAAATCATTGAAGACTGAAGTCACTAAATGATGACATACATTTGAGTTTTAGAGTTTGAATCCTTCAAGAAAACACATCTTAATGCAAAATATATTATTCTCATAACTTTCTAAGTTTATAAAAGCAATATTTAAAATATGTCCTTCATTTTGGGCCTTTGCCCCCCAATCAGCTTTTGCTTTGTTCATATTCCTTGTGCTTAGAGGTTGAGAGGGATGGTCTTCTCTATGAGCACATACCTAATAAAAGGCAAACAACTCACATATTATTTCATGTCTAAGGGAATCACCTGCATTGATTTTGTAAGTGACAAGCCTATAGCTATCTACTTCTGTTTTCTAAAATACTACATCCACAAATGCCCTGTTAAACCATTTCTTACCCATGACCTTTGTCCATCCTAATGTGATGTTAGATTTGGCATTGCCAAGATATCATTCTTAGATACTGTATATCAGTGACATAACTAGGATGATTTATTTGTCTGAGCATTTTTAAATTTGTCAAATGATTTTTTTTATTTTTAAACTCCTTGTGACATAGACAAATTTACATTTATACAAAACTAATCAAACTGTATTAACAAATTAACAAAATTATACTTCACATATACTGCTAGATATCATATAACTTAAACAACATTACATAAATTATTCAATTCCTACCTCCTTTTTTAAACAAGAAATATCTTTAGCAAACCATCACTTATGACATAAGCAATCATACATTTATATAAATAAAAACAAGCCACACCAACACAATCCTAGTTGCAAGCATTTTATATCACAAACCATACTGACACACTCCCAATTGCAAACATTATACATCACTTATAATCTACCCAATCATTTTCAGTCAAACATTACATAGCTCTTTTAAGTCCTGAATTCATTTAAACCTCATTCCTCCCCAGTATGTATTATTCCCACAATTCCCATTTTCCTATGTAGTTTGCTCCTACCCTTTTCTAAAGATCTCATTTCCAGTTGTTTTATCTCTGTTACTATATTTGCTACTTCTAATACAGTTGGATTAGATTTTGATTTCCATTTTCTAGTAATTGCTTTTTTGGCAGCCACCATAACTAGATACAGCAAGGCTTTACCATGTCTAGGCAATTCTGATTCTGTATCATAGCTCAGAAAAATCATCTCTCTTATCACACCAATCTGCCCACCCAGCATCTCTGACAGTGCATCTAGCAGGGAATCCTTAAAGTCCACCAACCCACCGCACTCCCAAAAAATATGTTCCCAAGAACCTCTTTCTTCCCCATCACACCTCCAACATTTGCTGTCTACCTGAGGAAACATTCTCTGGAATCTACTTGGGGTATAAAAATATCTATGTAAACATTTCCAAGCAAAAATCTTAAATCTTCTATATTTTGTTGCATATTTGGGAGATGTACATATATCCTCCCATTGTTCCTTTCTGAATTGCGTATCCAATCTCTCTTCCCAATCCTTTCTAACCTCCTCTGATTGATTTTTTTTAGTTATCATGTAATATTTTATATGCTGTACTAATTATTGCTTTTTAATGTCAGCTTCTGTTCTAGATTCTACTAAAAACTCTGCCAGTGCTGTCTTTCATTTAGGACCCCCTATTTCCTTCTCTTTGCCTATATTCTGATATCAATCCATGATAGGGAAGACAATCTCTAACATGCAGTCTAAATAAATTCTCTGCCTCATCCCATTCTATTACCTTTCCCTCTCTAGTTATTTGCTTCTAATACCTTGGTTCCTTTGCCAGTTTTCTCCAATAAATTCCAGCCCCTTTTGCCTATTTTCTATATCTCTAATTGAAGTCATTCCTATCTGCAGAATCTCCTTTCTCCATTCCCATGTTGGGTTAGTTCTTAGAATACCTTCTGCTAATTTACGGAAATAATATTCTGTATGATTATTGTTACTCTCCTTAAAGACCTGCATCCAAAATCCCAGTCTCTCCTTGTTTCTTGAGCTTCTCCACTGTTTCAACATCATCCCTTTCCACTTTGAATTATAGTTTTCTGTTTGTGATAAATATAGAAGCCTTAACTGTGCAGCTCTGAAATGCTCCATAAATTGGGTAATCCCAATTTGCCCTGTTCTAGTGAAAGAATCAGCTTATCTCAGTTGATTATTGTCACCTTCCTCCCCAAGATAAAGTCCTTCAGCTCTTTATTAATTGCTATCCACAAATTCTCCTCTGGTTGATAAAAATATGACTGATCTGTGTATAAGACTAAAGGGACTAAAAACATTTTGACTGCTTGTACCTTACTAACCATATCCATATAACAAAGCTTCCATTTTCTCAGTTTTTGTTTAGTCTCATCCCACATATCCTTACCTGCCACACCAGAATCATTTTAATCCATAGTCCTAAAAACTTCATTTTATTATGTTCCCATAAATATGGATATTGCTGAGCCAATTCATGTGTGGGTACATAATTTACCGCTATTGTCTTTGTTTTAGTTCCATTAATTTTGTATCCAGAAAAGATTTGAAACTGTCTCAAAATGTTTCACAACACTAATGTCTCTTTCTGGTTTTGTCAGGTAGAAAATAATATCTGCAAACAGAGCAGCTTTTCTTGACTAGCATATTAATTATATCCTTGAATTTCTGAGTCCCTTATTTTCTTTGCCAGCGGATCTAAATGTAATGCAAATAACAAAGGGAAAGTGGACACCCCTGCCTGGTTCCTCTACTCAAGCAGAAATTATCAGAGGACCCCACCCACATTTATTTTCACCTCTGATCGCTCATATATCCTCCTAATCAACCTTATACATTTTTCAGGAAATGCAAATGCTTCCATTGCCCTGTCTATACAATCCAAGTTTACTCTGTCATATGTTTCCTCTGCATCAAGACCCTCCAACAATTGTATTTTCTTACATTCTGCCTTCCCTCTGGAATGCATTTGATACAATGTTACATGAGTTACTGTTAAGAAAACTTCTAGACTTGGACATAAAAAAACGCAGTAAAGTAGTTCAGTAGCTTTCCTGGGCATCAGACACCTTGTGCCCATTGACAAGATGCTTTCTTGCTTATCAGCCTGTAACAGCTGCAATACCACCATGTCCATTCTAGAAACCTTGCATTTTAATATCTTCACAAATAACATTCACATTACTACAAATCTTATTACTATAACCCAATATGCAGATGAGTCAGTACTAATATATTCAGCTTGCACTATCTCACATCTACAAGTTATTATTCAAAAGTCTTGTGCTTCCATTATAGACATGACTAATACAATTTCAACTACCCTGGAATGTGGAGATGAAAAATACTTCTCTTCATCCAAAGTACTTAGCAATACAACCATGCCAAGTTTAAATTAAATCATCTGCTAATACTACCACAGAGCAAATATTTTAAATAAAGCTCCTGGATGATACCAATGATCATCACACCCACTATGCGGTACATTATTTTGCAAATTATGATTGCACTGTACAGTTAAATCCTGTCTTATTCATGAAGCATGCATCACTTCTGCAAACACCTTTCTGTTTCCTAACCTGCCTTATGCATTATCACATTTTGTCATCTTACATTATTGCCAGCTAATAATGTTGAGACAAGGTAACAGAAGCAAGATCTTTATATTTACAGTAAATCTTCCTAACAAGACTCAGCATGTATCAACTTAAAAATATGATAAGTTACAGTCGCTTAATGTTATGTTATACTTTCACATTAGAAAAGCCTATAATATCTTATACAAATTAGAACCATGTCCTGTCAAAAGCAATATAATTCAGTGCTGCCTACCACTTAGACTTGGGTATAATTCTTAAATCAAAGTTTAACACTTACACAAAACTCATATAATCTTCATGGGAATTCACTGTTCTCTTTAAGTATCTGAACAGTGGAACACAATACCTATTACAGCTACATATGTTATAGAGCTTCTGTACTTCATAACTGCATTATGTGAACACCTGTTCTAGGACAATCCCTATTTTTTACCTTACTGTCTCTTTATATTCACCAGTGGTTACTTCTTGATTACATTCATGAGTTGTGATATGGTTGATATTCCACATTCCACATATCCATCTCTTCTTTAAACATTTGAGCTGTGATATAGTTGATATTCAACATATCTATCTCTTCATTAGACATTTCAGCTGTGATATGGTTGATATTCCACATATCCATCTCTTGATTAGATATTTGAGATGTGATATGGTTAATATTCCACATATCCATCTCTTCTTTAGACACTGGAGCTGTGATATGATTGATATTCCACATATCCACCCCTTGATTAGATATTTGAGCTGTGATATGATCGATATTCTACATAGCAACCTTAAGTAAAATGTGTTTTTTTTTTTTTATCTGTCTTTAAGTCCATTTCAGGCATTGTCCTTCTTAAGTACTCTTGTGTTTTCAAATAGCTATAAACATACATACTTTTATACACTACTATGTTAGAGCATTTATGGATTTGAAATTACATCCTGAGACCTATAGCTTAAACTAGTTCTACATAATTTAATTATGTTCCTATATTTTTTTCGTTTATTCCATGTGCTAATGTTTCTTCTGCATTGTATAACTGCTCTTACATTACTCCTGATGTTTATGTTCCTAAAATGCCATATGATATTACTAATATCTTTGAAGTTATTTCCTATCCTGAAAAGTGAAAAGGGATTTTTGCCATGACTGGGACAAAGCAGAAATTCCCTAAGACTCCAAGAGCAGAATAAGTTATTTCTTACATTTATTTCATTCAATTGCACTTATTGACACTTATAATTGTGCTATACAGCTAATCTACTACATTTTGCACTGTTATAAAGCTTTGTTTTACTGTTTCACTGCATCTGTGTACTGTTTTACACTGTTTTAACTGTATTTTTCATTGCTTGATGGTGTTTCATTACTGTAGTTGCATGTTTACTGAATTACTTAACTGTAAACTGCTTTTTTATACTGAGTGTGTTGTATTTTCTGTTTGTGAGTGCTCTATCTGTGCTTTTGTGTGCATTTTTTGTGAGGTTTCTGTGTTCTAGTCAGGTAGCATAGTCTGGATAGAGGCCTACTGTTATCCAGGCCTGGTTGTTTTGTTTGTTGAGTTTCCTGTGTTTTGGCAGCTAGTTTCACTGTGTGTGAGGTATTAAATGGAAATGTTCTCCATTTGTTAAACATCTGTTTGTTTGTTCTGATTCCATGCAAAGGAGTGTATCATATAACTGATTTGTTTGCAATTAAAAGCATTCTCTAGAGTCTCCTTGCTCCTTTATCTGTTTAAACCTTTCATTTAGTGGCTCGCTGCTGTTTTTCTGCTGTGATAAACATTTCTGTAGTGTTTTCTGCCTAATATAATGCAGCTAGTAGCTGTAATTATTTCCCACCCCATCCCTACTGATTTCTTGTTCTTATACTTGGTGTCTTTGCAGTTTCCCACCCCTACTGTAAATTTGATGTGGGACACTCCTCCCAGTCTAGTGTCATTAGCTCATCCTACCTAATACAGAGAGAACATTTGAGAAGGCCAACCCACTTAGGTTCTTAAACTTGAATTATCTTCTGTTCCTCCTTTCTCCCTTGCCACTTTACTAAAAAACTTTGCCAGAATCTCCTTGTGTTCTGACTGAGTGTGCCTCTCAGCTGATAAGTATATTTTTGGCACTTTTTAACTGTTCAGAGTTGAATAAAACAATAATTGAATTCAGTTCAGAATACATTTTGAATAAATTGCATTTATTTAAACTGTATTTCCTTTAATATTGCTACTGCACTTGAATTGTTTTAGTGCTGTTTTAGTAGCTTTTCTATAAAAAAAAAACTCTAAGCTTGTTTCCTGCCTTTCCTGTAACTAGTATAGTCCAGATACAGATTTGCTGCATCCAGGACTGTTTGTAAGCTTCTGAGCCCCCCCCCCAAGCCTTTCTGTGTTGGAGGGAAACTTTCTAGCTTATCAGTGGGAGTGGTAAACACTAGGCAGCCTATCTACCACAAGAGGAGTGTTTTCTGGCCCAGAAATTGTAGTGTATTGGCCATTTGGGCAGTTTTTCCATCTCTTTCAACTTTCTGGTTTAAAAGCCCACATTTGCACTTGTTTCCCACCTTTCCTGTAACTAGTCTAGTCCAGGTGCAGATTTGCTGTATCCAGGACTGTTTGTAAGCTTCTGAGCCCCCCAAGCCTTTCTGTCTTGGAGGGAAGCCTTCTAGCTTGTTAGTGGGAGTGGTAAGCACTAGGTAGCCTATCTACCACAACAGGAGTGGTTTCTGGTCCAGAAATTGTAGTTTATTGGCTGTTTGGGTGTTTTTTCCATCTCTTTCAACTTTCTAGTTTAAAAGCTGTGTTTGCGCTTATCCCGACGTTCCTGTAACTAGTCTAGTCGAGATACATATTTGCTGTATCCAGGACTGTATGTAAGCTTCTGAGCCCCCCAAGCCTTTCTGTGTTGGAGGGAAGCCTTCTAGCTTATCAGTGAGAGTGGTAATCACTAGGTAGCTTATCTACCACAAGAGTAGTGGTTTCTGCTCCAGAAATTGTAGTTTATTGGCCATTTGGGCAGTTTTTCCATCTCTTTCAACTTTCAGGTTTAAAAGCAAGTGTTTGCACTTGTTTCCCACCTTTCCTGTAACTAGTCTAGTCTAGATAGAGATTTGTTGTATCCAGAACTGTTTGTAAGCTTCTGAGTGGTGCCAAAGTCTGCTCTCCAATTTTTCCTTTAAATCTGATAGTTCTCTCCTCTCCTGCACTTTTACTAGCTTATTAGTCTAGCACTTTGCCAGACTTCTTGTAGCAATCATTGTAGCACACAAAAGTGCTACCAGCACTAAACATTCTACAAGGAAACAGCTCCAGTACTTATTAATGCCCACCTCTCCAGGCATGTCTAAAGGTCAGTTCCCTGTGCTTTCTCCTATTTACCTGGTGAACTTGGACCTCCTGAGGCAATGTAGCAACTGTTTCATGTACACTAACAACCCTCTCCTCTTACCTCCCAACACTCAGATTTGTGAGAGATGCACTTATATATCCAAATTGGAAGCCACGCACTCTCCAGTCAAGACTGGAATAGCTGGTCAAGAGGAGAAGGTCAACATTTGCACCACACCACATGGAACACATAGCCTTCCAGAACACACACCAGCACTGCCTTCACATAAAAACACAAACCACACACCCACCTTCATGGAAGCTCTCAATAAAAATCTACCCAAACAGCAGAGACCTCCAAGGCAGAAACACACTCAACCACCACAACACAACACTAATCAAGAGACACATAACTTTCCTAAACAGTGTGCCATGCAACCAAAGCCCCTAAGGCAAAACAGCATGTCCAACACACTAGTCATAGATGACTTGATAGTGAGGCACACTGATGTCTCACTCACTAGGTTGAATAAGGAGAAAGTAACAGTCAGCTGCCTGTCAGGTGCCAGAATCCACCACATAATGCACACTCAGGTCCCTCAACAACAGGTACAAATATGACTCTGTCATTGTACATTGTGGGTGTGAATGACCTGAGATGTACCTCCCTGGACTATATGAAAAGAGACATGGAGAAGCTCTTGGATTATGTAGCCTAGGCAGGTATGACCCTAGCCCTGAGCAGCATCCTACCATCACCCAGAATGATACCACAATACAAGCAGAAAATGATTAATATCAACAATTGGCTAAGTTTCTGCTGTCATTCTAAGGGGATCCAGTGTCTGTCTGCCTGGGATGACATGATTGACAGATCTCGATGCTTTGCCAGAGATGGCCTGCATCTGTCACCCTTGGGCTTCCGGATACTGGCCAAGGTTCTTGCTACCCCTATAGTGCCTTTTAGGCAGTGTTCCAAAGACCAAACTACCACCATAACAGGTACAAACAAATCTAATCTGAGGGTCATGCTGCTCAATGCTAGAAGTCTAAATCTCAAAATGCACTCACTTGAAGCACTTTTTAAAATGGAGTACATTGACAATCGTGCTGTAACAGAGACCTGGTTCAAAGCATCAGAAAGCACCCCTGCATTACCAGGCTATAACTCATTCCACACCTTTCAGCCCCAGAATTTGGACTGAAGCTCCAAAGGCAGTGGTGTTTCCATATTCATAAAGGATGCAGACACCTTCAGACTAGTAGCCCAAGATAATGCATCAGAGATACTTCATGTGCAGCTAACACTGGGTAAGACAGCGATTCAGGTCATAGTCTGCTATAGGTCCCCAACAATGTTCCCAAGACTAACACTGCACGTTCCTAAGCCCCCTGGAGAATATTAGGGTCTAACCTAGCACTCTCATACCGGGTGACTTCAACTACCCTTCCATTAACTGGGAAAACTACTCATGTACCAATACACTTGCACAACATTCCATGGAATTCATTATTCCAATGCCCTAGATGAGCTCGTTCTTACCCCCACTAGAGGTAGCAACATCCTTGACCTCATCATTACTAGCATGGGCGACTGTTGCACTACACCAATAGTCAATGCCTTCCTGGTTAGATCCGACCACAAACTAATCACCTTGGAAATCTACATCCCTCCCACCCCACCCCCGCAAAGGTAACCACCAAGAAAAACTTCTCCAAAGCTAACTTTGGGTTCCTAAAAACAGAGGTGACTAACTTCACTGCACCCATGCAAATGGAGAATAGCTGCATGACCGCCAAATCATACACCAATGCACAAACAAACAACATGTACGCAAATACATGGATCTCGCCATACCCAATAGAACCAAGACGCTCTCCTCCAAAAAAAGGAAGCAAATCTGGTGGTCCCCTGCCATAAACAAACTCTACAACAGAAGGAGGAAGCTGATGCAGAATAAGCTGAAGTCCCAAGACTGGAAAAACTCCCTTATCAGCTTAACAAAAAGTTGAGATCCCTCATCACATCTTCTAAAGCTAGCTATGAAAACAGAATTGCAGTAGATAGTAAAGACAACCACAAGACCTGCTATAGTTATGTAAAGAATATATACAGCAATACCAGATTTGTTCTGAGCTGCTGCACAATGGTACCTCTTGTACCGAGCCAACAGATATTGCCAATACACTGGCCAACAGATTCAGTGCCAACTTTACCCCTCTCTCCCCCCAAAGGACCAATCACAATACCAGTAGATTGCCAGGCACCCAGTATTATTGCTGCACAGGTTAAAACAGCACTGTCCAAGGCCAGGATTACAGCTTCTATGGAACCTCACAATAACCCTGGCTGTGTTCTACAGGAACTACAGAGTGAACTTGCACCTCAGCTGTGTGCCCTGTTCAATCACAGCCTCACCTCAAGCTTTGTCCCTACTGAATGGTGCACTGCTACAGTCATCCCTCTCCACAAAGGAGGAGTGACTACATACCCTGGGAACTATCACCCCATTAGCCTGATGAGTCTGATATGCAAAGCTATGGAATGCATCATCATGGACCTAATAAACAAGGATATAGGGAATCTCCAAACTCTGGATCCCACACAGTTTGGTTTTGTGAAGGGTAGATCATGCCTGTTTAACCTGGTCGACTTCTTTGAGTCAGTCACCAGAGCTGTGGATGAAGGCAAGGTGGTTCATACAGCCTACCTTGATCTGGCCAAGGCTTTTGATACCATTCTCCACTCAGAAACCATAGAAAAACTCACTAAGCTAGGCATCAACCCTATATCACTAGGTGGGTTGCAAACTGGCTCACAGATAGAACCTACAGTGTGAAAGTAGCTGACTCCAAGTCAGACTGCTGACCAGTCAAGAGTGGAGTCCGACAGGGTTCGGTCGTGAGTCCTCTACTGTTTGGTATCTATGTCTCTGAAGTCCAGGCCAACATGAATGGACTCTGGCTGACAAAGTTCATAGACGATTGCAAGTAGGGAGCTATTATTAACTGCCCAAGTGATGTTGACATCCTACAGAAAGGCCTCACTGAGACCAACAACTGCTGTCAGAACCATGGCCTTAAGCTCAATGCCAAAAAATGTGTCATCATCCCCATTGGAAAAAAAACTGGTTCCCATGAGTTACCACATCGATGGTAGTCCACTGAACACAGAAGGTGTTATAAGAGATCTGGGAACACAGGTTGACAGCAACCTCCCTTTTGACCACCACATTGCCACTGTGGTCAGAAAGTCCTTATATGTGGCACATCTCATTACTAAGGGTTTTGCATCCAGGAAGAAAGAGGTCATTGTTTCCCTCTACTCTTCCCTCATTAGGTCAATCATCGAGTACAATGCCATATTTAGCATGTACCTCACTAGACACCTGCAACAACTTGAGAGGCTGCAAAATTACCTCACAAAGAAGATCCTAGGCCTTAAACACTTGTCCTAGATGGACAGACTCAAAAAACTCCAACTGTTCCCTGTCTCATATCACCTACTTAGAGGCAATCTCTGCTTGACTTACAAAGCCATGTCTGACCCAGCTCTGCTAGAAATGCTACATCTAAGGAAATCCCAATCCCTCCCCACTACATACTTCAGAGACCTCAACCTCATTACCACAATCAACAGAACATGCTGGATTGACAGGTTCATAACACAGAAACTGCCCATGCTATGGAATAGACTTCCCATACATGTCAAACAGAGTACCTCACTGGCCCTCTTCAAGAGAAATCTTGATGAGTGGATGAGAAATAGAAATATCATCCCGGGGATCACTCCAGTGGCTCTACTCGTCAGAGGCACTGGGAACTAAGGTCGGGTGGCACAATGCCAGGGTAATCCTAAGGGCTAGGCTTGTAAAGGGTCAAGGGCCATTAGCCTAGTACACACCTATGAACCTATAAAAGGGTTTAGACTGGGCTCTGGTGGCAGTACAGAGTAGCCTGGTCTCTCATTCGTAGCTGGGAATCCCTTTCCTCTCATATAATCTCCTGATTGGCCATAAAGCCATTCTGTTTGTTTGGTCATTTTCTGTGCCTGGCTCATTTCCTGAGAGCTTTCAAACACTTGGCTTCCATGCCTGAGATTTCTGAGAGTTTTGCTGCAATCCTGTGCCATCCTTGGCAGATAAGCACATTTGCATGTATAAACTGCACTTTTTGATAATTTTTAACTGTGCCAGCGTTACATTTTTGCATTATGTACTGTTGTTGCATTTTACGTCATTTTAAAAGTAACTTTGCACTTAGCACTGTCTGTTATATATTTTGCATTATTTATAGTATCCTTGAACTTTAAATCAATTTAAAGTGGCTTTGTTTACTGTTTTTTATACATTATAGGCACTCCCTGTACTTAGTTTACTTGGCTTATACTGTTTCTTTTTGTACTTTCTGCTTCTCCTGGTGTTTTTACATTAAGCAGGTTAGAACTGAACTCTTTTGGCAGTATACAGTAGCCTGATCTCATTCTGAGCTGAAAATCACTTCAGAGGGCCCTATGTGTAATCCCCTGATTGGCCGGGGGCATTTTCTTTGCTTAGTCAGACTGTTTGTATAACAGTGTAGCCTTTGCACATTGCACAGCAACAGTAGTTAGCACTGCCCTGGATAGATACAAGCACTTAGAATTGAAATGTTTCTTATAAAGCTACTTCTCAAAATTCAGTATCTCTTAGTTGTGCATAGAGCAACTACTCTGCATGTTGAGGACCACCACCCCTTGAGTTTAATCTAAGATAGACTTGACAGAAGTCCATACTCATGCAGCATCAGTGCTGAGCAACTGTAGACCTCTCATGCACCATCCCCCAGTAATCACAAACCCCAGGATTCATGAAGCTTGTGCCAGGCCCAGGCGTACCGTAGGTGGTATAACGCCAAACATGGCCGCCAAGTTATTCAGGTATGATCCAATTCCAAGTGCACTACCGGTGTAAGCCAGATCTGTGCAGCCCTCAGCTTAGGTATGCTAATCAACCCATGCGCAGTGCCGCACCATGCAAATGAAGGTACATAGCGATTTATGAAGTGGTGCAGGCATAGCTTAAGCCCACAGAAATGTAAACCAAAAAACACGGTTTACATTTTTCCAAACAGAGCATCGGAGCTATGAAAGTGGACCAGACTCATGTATTACAAAGTTAACATATGCCAGTGGCTAAATATACAGCCAATGGCATAAGAAAAGATGCACAACACCTAAAAAACAACATTTAATGTCATGTCCACAGTAACGCAAAGTACAACCGCAGGGCATGTGTGTGCAAACAGGAACACAAAGAAAATATATACAAATGTCATAAATCGCAATGTAATACAAATCATGATTTCACCATAATACTCAGTGGTATGCATGGTACACCGCAACCAAGCTGCAAGGGTTGCTAAGGGTCTGTGACAGTGCTCGGCACAGTAACTAGGAATTAGTAGTCAATGCCATGCAAATGAGGCAGGTAATAGTGAATCGCAAATGTCCCACCGGACTAAGGATGTACCATACAGCGCAGTGCTACAACACCGAGGAGTGGGTTAGAGGTATACATGACATCAGCAGTGAGGTGTGCCACCATAGCTGTAAGCACATTGGAGCAATGCAAATCTAGCCTGGCCATTGCTAAGAAAAGCCACAGGACAGGGGTGGGGAGGTAGGTATAGCATCATTTAGCTGAGAGCACATATGGTGCCCGAAAGCACATGTGTACGAGGAGGAAAACGTGCCCGAAACCCGGTAAGCAGATACACGGGCCGTGCACCATAGCTCAAACAGGATGGTCAGGGGAAGAAAATAAGAAAATGCCACAGTAGGGTAATTGGAATACAACTGAGCAATTAACACCTATTAACTCACAGCGGGCAATCGACGGCAGCTGACAAGTCTGCTCGCAGAAACCTGCAAAACAGGATAGGGGAGGTTTCGGATTGCAAAGAAAAGAGAACTGTCATAGCAGAGCAAAGCAAACCTGCAGTAGACCGCCCATTGAACACATTATGCAAGATAAGCCAGGTGTAGGAAAGTACAAATGAAAGTAGGCTGCTGGATGCATGCCAGAAAATGGGAGGTGAAACGGGAAGAAATGTAAAGGGAAGGGCAAGAGGTAATCCACAGCAGCCAAATGTAATTTAACACCAAAGGCACCACAATAGAAGTTCCTGTCGTAAAACACATAAGATACCCTGTAGCTACGATCGTACATACACACCCTATGACATCATCGGTGTTCACAGCACAA
The DNA here is from genome assembly GCF_019279795.1 of Protopterus annectens. Taxonomy (NCBI): domain Eukaryota; kingdom Metazoa; phylum Chordata; order Ceratodontiformes; family Protopteridae; genus Protopterus; species Protopterus annectens. The sequence goes on along the minus strand of NC_056733.1, from coordinate 1,903,785,941 downwards.
TAGTATAAAGCGTGAAAGCACCCCACAATCACCTGTGTATTCCCAAACACTGCACCATAGGTGTAAACATACGGGGAGCTTTTACAATGTACATGTTGGGAGCTGCCATAGCTGTCATTCATCACCATGTGATAGAGACTGATGGTGTTGTGGAGGATGATGCTGACAACCACCGCAGGCCCCAGAGGAGGAGAAGAGTGTTCATACCAAGGGTAACCTACCAGGGGCTACATGATCTGGAGATAGTAGAGCATTACAGGGTGGACAGGGACATCTTACAGCAAATAGTTGAGCTGTGCCGGCCATGCCTGAGATCCAGAAACAACAGAGGGGAACCCATTCCCAGTGGACACGAAGGTATGTGTAAGCTTATGAATACTAGCCACAGGTACCTTTCAAAGGCCAACTGGAGATATAATGGGGATCTCACAGGCATCAGCATCCAGGGTACTACACCAGTTTCTGGATGCCATGATACCACATGCCAATGAGCATATATACTTCCCCCGAACTCAGGAGGAGTTGGCCAGCAATATGCATCTCTTCCACCATGTGGCACACTACACAGAGGTACTGGGTGCGATAGACTGCACGCACATACTTATCAAGTCACCACCCGGTGAGCATGGTAGGCGCTACATAAACCACAAGGGATACCACTCCATCAACTGCCAGGTCATGTGCAATGCCCAGGGCATTATCATGGATGTGTGTGCTGGCAGCCCTGGAAGCTACCATGACTCCCACATCTGGCATGCCTCACAGCTGTATCAGGTATGTGTCAGGGGACATCCCACATGGCCACCTTGTGGGGGATGCTGGCTATGCACTGGAGCCGTGGATGATGACTCTCATCAGAAATGCACACACACCCATGCAAGAACGCCATAATGAGGCACACGCACAAACCAGAATCATCATCGAGCATGTGTTCGGGATGCTGAAATCAAGATTCTGATGCTTGGATATATCTGGTGGAGCCTTGCAGTACTCTCCAGGCACATGTGCCCACATCCTCATAGTATGTGCCATGCTACATAATATGATCCTGCGGAAACAGCTGCAGCAGGGACAAATTGGTGAAGGCCCTCACAGCCCACCGCAATTGCCAAGGCCATCATAGGTACAGAGGGATTCAGACCACGAACACCCTGTGCCAGCCCCAGTAGGCAGATGGAGGTGTGCCCAATATGCCTATGCCTTGGCAAGGAGGGAATGTATAGCACATTCTCTGACAGTGTAGGCCCCTACGGACTGACACACCTCTCCACCTGCACACACAGTAAAATGGATGGCACACACACACACAACCACTTGTAAATTGTAATGTATAGGCAGCCCTCAACCATTGTACACACAACAGCTATTGGAACAAGGAATGTTAACACCTGAACAATACAAGCACCTATCAGCATATGTTGGTACTGTGTGTATAGGTTCCTAGGTACATTGGTAGATACATGCCCACTTGTCAGAGGCCATTCATCAATCGAGGCAAACAGTGTCTGCTGTCGGCACCACATCGAGTAACCAACTGTCACTCAGTGGAGCAGAGCCAATTGCGGGATCCATGTGTGTAATCACTGTTCCCCACACACTCTGCATGGATTCCCTGGTGCATTGATGAGGGGCTCCATATAATGTAATCATGGATGTAGTGGCAGAGCATGGGGTGTACCCATGACAGGTATCTGTCACCCCAGCATGCTCCACCTACGGTTGTGTGAAGGTGTAGCACATTATAGTGTGTGGCTCACTGTGACATACATACCCAATGCTGGAGCACTTCCATTATACATCACTTGGACATACCATTAATAGGTCTCATCCATATGTAAACTAACAGAGTTACCCATTTGATTGCAGTATGGAGTAACAGCCATAGTACAGTCCACATATAAAACGCCATAACACATGTACAAATCCCAGATGCCCAAGTGGTAAATGCAGTGACTGTCGTGCATGTTCCCGGTCCCACATCCTGCAAGGGATGTAACATAATCCTGAAGGCATGAATAACGCATGTTGGATGCAGGTCATCAGATCATGTTTAGCACATGTTAGTGGGAATATGCATTGCCCAGTGCTGGTAATCGTCGTTTAAATATGACTGTACGAATATGCGTGAAACAGGGCTAAGCTTCTCTGAATATCACGCAGATCACGGTCAGTGATGTCCAGAACAGGTGAAACCAGCATTATTCACCCCTGTACTAATAGTGCCTGCTCTGAAGGGTAAAATGACCACTGCCAGGAGTAGAACACTCAATCGTGTACACAATCACCTAACACTAAGCTACCCAAGATGTACCAACAGCAGGTGTGTAATGTGACAGGTTCAAACACAAAAGTGCGGAGTCCAGGTAACAGTATAGACTGACATGTACACAATGAAAGATGTATTCTGCTGTTCACTCTCTCTGTCATATATATATATATATATATATATATATATATATATATATATATATATACATACATATACATAATAGAGATAGAAAGGGTGATAGAGAGATATATGTTGATATATACGGATTCACCTATATGTGCAAATATGTAGATAGGTCAACGACATGTACACAACCATGGAGGTACAAATAAATAGGATACTGCCAACTATGGAATGAATCACATACCAACACGCGGAATCACGAGGCTGAAAGACTGAAAGAACACAGTACCGGAACACTAGAACCGTGTGTAATATTATCACGATATTGAGGGACATTTAGTTATCACTGCCAGTGTTGCGGTCCACGTAGGTACTATGTTCAACTGTGTTTGTGATTGCTGTAGTCTGTGTATGTGTGTGTTGAGGGTGCCATGTGCGTTTCTGTGGGACTGTAATGTGTGTGTGTGTTTGCATTGTGTGTCTGTTAGTGCTAACTCAGAGGTAGATCATTACGGTAGGTGTGGTTATAGCTGGCCATAGGCATACGGTTACCACCTGTCCTACTGTAAGAGGGACAGCCCCTCCCTGGGCAGTTGTGTCCTGACAAAAAATATTAAAAAGGGCAAATGTCCGAGATTGTAGGACATAATTATGTCCCATATATTATGTAATAGTTGCATTAAATAGTTATGCCTGTATCTAAAAAACGTAAATGTTACATGAAACATGATAAGTAGCTAAAGTGCTACAAGAATAAGTATGTATTCAGGATAAAAGTATGTGCTATCCTGTGTACTGACCATGGGTATGTGTCGGCCTGTAAACACCAATGTGTGTCCTGCAAATGTCCCACTATGGCCATTTGAAAAGGTGGCAATCCATGCCAAAGAGGTTCAGTCACCAACACAACTGCAATGAGTGCAAATATCTGTGACAGAAATACATGGGACAGCTGTCATTTAGTAACATTCCTTTACATATCGCTGTATTTCCAGAGGTATGGAAGTATCAACCTCACCTGCATACTATATAGAAACCAATTAACAACGGCCCAATGTATAAGCCCGTAACAACCATAGTTTCAGTCTACTGACTGATAGGTCTTCAATTAGGGAAGGAGCCCACACACATATATGGAATAAGTAGAAATGCAGTCCCCACAAACCTGTATATGCTATGTACACCCACCTACATCTCCCATACATGAAACAATAGCAATACAGACTGTAATAACATCACAAACATCCACTCACTGAATTACTTCTGCAGAAGCATTAACATACCTTGTGAGAGACACATTTATAAAGGAGCCATGTGAAATCGCAGCTGTTGTATAATGGAACAGACGGCGATGTTACAGGTTTTGTTTGCAATAGTCCCTTATCAGACGGTTGAGATAACAGGTACACTCACATGTAGAACCACATACTCTAGCCATCACACACAATCCATGGGGGACATGAATCCAAAATATCCGTGTCTCTACAAATAGCAGTTGCAATTCCACACAGCAAAACACATACAGGCCGCTCCCCGAAGGTAGGGAAAAAGGGCAACGCCCAAGTGGAGAATTCAATTATACCCCACTGTTGCCACGTAATTGGTGAATGGAGTAGCTGCACAGCTAATGTGCATGTAATAATTTACTCAGGAACACCAATTGGCAGCAGGAAACCACATGTTACAGGTATCGACGTATATAAGGATGACTTGCCAGACATTCAAACCGTATGCTCATACCATAGAACCGTTTAAACAGTAAAGGTGTCAGAGAGATATTTACAAAAGTTCTGAATGCTAACAAGGTATGTAGAACACTTAGTATGTCAGTGTATGTATAGCCTGTTTTGTATTAATTAAAACTGTCCGCAATGCATAAAGTGGGAAAAGGTATTATGTAGTGATGTCTTGCTGAGCATAGTAATGCTTGTAGAAATTGTGTGTCCTGCTGTGGGTCACAAGGTAAACATCACAGACACCACAAGGGATGCTACATGAGGGCTTTAAACAGAACAATTTCACACCATCGGCTGTCAGTGGTAGGGTATGTCCAACAAGTACGTGCCATAGCATGGGATAGTTTATGTTGATATACTGCCACAGTAGGCATGTGTATGGGCATATAACAACAATAACATGCCTAAGGTGGTCCTGCTGTGCAAGTATGTTTTGCATTATGGGATAATATGTAAAATATGTGTAATGTACAGTATTGTAGGTAGATATGTCAGATATTCTACACAGCATAACAGTTATATCATGCAAACAAAAGGTATTGTCTATTGGCATGTACAATACACAATAACAGGATACATATGGCTTGTAGTCACGGGACACTGTAACAGCATGATAGCTAATCGAAATGGAAGAGCTACTCAATTAACCATGCACAAAGGACATGTAATAGCTTCACAGGTTCATAGTGAGGTACTATGCTGTCTGGCAAGTCTATGTGTAAGCCCAACTACAGTGTTTACACTGGTGGCACCTCTCTAGGGTAGTGTCCTGTCTGTGAACAGCAGAGCCATGTGTTACCTGCACCTCTGCACAGTACTGCCACTGCAGTGATCCCTGGCATACATGTGTGTCTCCCATCCACAAAGTGGGGTATCTCATAAACAGTGCTACTGAGTGTCCCTGTGTGATATACATAGGAATCATGTTCCAAAGCATGGTGAGTGTCTGGTTTGGGAATGTAACCCTCAAGCACATCCCACTCATCATTGCATTTGTGCACATACCCATGAGCATGTTGCTTTCAGTAGCTTTTGCTTATGTTGCTTATGTGGAGTATATCCATGAATATTGTTGTTGACATGGGCCCTGTATGTTCAGCAGAGTCACCCCTGAGTATGCAGTATGCAAATGTGTACAATCGTGGTGTCCGTAGTTCTGCTGCATACGTCAACCTTCAGAGCTCAATAATCCTCATGATGTGTTAATGTTGTGGTATGTAAAGCCATTGCTGTTCTGTAAGGTACACCCTAAATGGGGTGTTGTACCCTTGAATGTGTGTATACGTCAGGTGTTTAGAGGTACAATGGGTGCCTTTGTTCCAGCTACAAACCCAGTACAGATAAGGGTGGCCACGTATAAGGATATCCATGCCACATTGACAATATGGTTATCAAAGGAGTGGGTGCTACATACGTGTGTACTAAGATCCCGTATAATGTCACATGTATGTAGGGGACTACCACCTATGTGATAGTCAGTGGGTAATTGGTGTAATCCAAAGGGGATGTTCATGCAACATGTGTCATGCAGCTTGAGGTCATGTTATCGACATCAGGTATCCGTCACAGTGACAGCCTTATGGAGGGAGTCCATATCAGCTGGTGGATCATTCATGGTGCCTTGTATGCAGCTGTCTGAAAACCTAATCAGGGAAAGTCCCTCTGTGCCAGCCTGTACCTCAGGGAAGCATATACCGAACATGAGGGGCCCTATGACTGAGGACTGTGGTATGCCAAGTGTAACTGAAATACAGTAGGTACTACGGTATGCTACCCTCATTGTGTGGGTCCTGTCCGTGAGCCACTTTGCATAACATCCTGAGATGTAGGAGTTGATGTGCAGGTGAATGTGTATGTTGTCAATACCAGAATGGAGAACGGTGCTGAAAGCCAGTGAGAGGACAATGTAGGCTGTGTGGACCCCCTTACCATCATCAACTACCCTGGTAACTGTATCAAAGGAGTCCATCAGGTGTAGGAGCCATGGTCTGGCCCTAACAAGTCCAACCTGGGTGGCATCAAAGGTCTGGAGCCCACCAATGTCTCTGTGAATGACTTCCATGATGATGTGCCCCATAGCCTTGCAGAACAGTCCAGTCAGGCGTATAGGGCAATAGTCCCTCTGGTTCATTGTGGTGCCACCTGTGTGGAGTGTGATAACTGTTGCTGTGCAACATTCAGGAGCCACAATGTCTAATATAAGGCTATTAGTGAATCTGGTGGCCAAGTGGGGAGACATGTCATTCTGAGGTTTGTGTAAATCACATCCTGGGATGTTGGACGGTCACATGGAGTCTGTGTTCCAGGCCTTAGAGAGTGCAGGTTGGAACTGTGTAGTTGTGACCGCAGGGACCCCGCAATGTTCCTGCATGGATTATGGCCCTGTAGGGAGTGAGAGGGCATAAAGTTAGCATTGAACCCATCTGCCAGGATGTTGCCAACATCACTCGGTTCTGTAATGTTCCTGAGTAACCATCGTATGTCAGAGCAGATGTGGGTATTGCCAATGACTACTGACATACCTCCATAATGCTTTGTGGTACACCCTGGAATGTGTCACAGTAATGTTTACGTAGCTAGGTTTGGAGGATGTGATAAGGGATCCCGGAGCCCTACTGAGGCTGACCAGTGAGCTACCCCACCCATGGGATTGTACTCCACTTTGCAACAGCCTCCACCTTTTGTTGTACATTATGTCCATGGAACTGGACCCCAGAGTGGCGTCCGTTATCTGGTGGGTACCATCATGGCTCTGTTTGGAATAGCATGATCCATGCAGTCGTGTAAGTGCTAATGAAGTGCACTGGGGTATGTTTCAGCATTTGTATGTGCATTGTCCATCTGCACGGGTGTCATGACATTTACTACTGCTGTCATAAGACGTCTGTAGTAGGCGTTGTACAAATCTTGTACTGTGTATGCCGTGAAGGGTGTGGTGCCGGGATGTGGATAACAAGGGTGATTAGCATATGTTCGGAAACTACCAATGAGGCGTAACCCCAGGTGTGGAACACCAGTGACATGTTGGTAATGTCCATGTCTAGGATATTGTTGGTCTTGGTGGTGGTGTGTATGGGTTGATCCAGCCGAGTGGAGGTTATGAATCCCGGACAGCGTTGGCCTAATGTGTCGGTACATGAGTAGCTATCCCAGTTAAGTGTGGGGTAGTGTCAGTCGCACATCAGTAGTACCTACCTGAACCCTACTGTCCAGTACACCAAGAAATGAGGGCCGGTAACCTTGGGGTATGTTGTTGAATCCGTAGCATGTTACAATGTGTATAGCAGTTCTGGCCACAGTTAGTTGCACGTGGATCACCTCTGATGCATTGTGCTAAGTAACCAGCCAGGAGGTGTGTACAATATAGTGAAATATGGACACCTCTTCAGTGGGTGTTCCGGTCCAGGTAACATGACTGAAAGGTGTGGTCTGCATATAACCTGTCAGTGCAGGTGTGCTCTGTGGAGCCTAGAGGCAGGTCACAGTCACTGCAGAGATATTGAAGTGGTCCATTATAGGAGTGCCTTGCCTGCATGCGTCAGAGATAATGTCAAGCATTGGGTCACATGACCCCATGTTTTGCTTGCCTGTTCCCGTTCTGGTGGTGAATGTTATTGGAAACTGTGCAAGACAGGCAGTATAGGAGCAGCAAGAGCCTTACATGTTATCTGTACTCCCAGGGCTGACAGGTGCAGGTCATCTGTGCCAAAGCATTGTGTTTTCTTGACCATGTCATTCAAAGTGGACAGATACTGGATGCCTGTGGAATGACAGCAGAAGCATAGGCAACTGTTGAAGTGAAACAGTCAGTTGTTGTACAGTGGTATCTAGTCTGGATGAATGCAGAATGCGCCCCAGGTCTTGGCCGATACCTTCTGGGCTACAAGACCGGAGAGCTATTGCATGTCCCTGCACATGTAGTCTGGAAAGTTACATCTCAGGGCAGTCACAATAACATGGAGAATGACAGTCAAATTGTACCTGGTGAGGTGTGGCATGTGTGCATAGGTTATGTTGCAGAACCAGTTACCCGACAGCTAGATGTAAGCGACTATCGCCTTGTGTAGCCTGCTGAGTGGGACATCAGTGTGACCGCCTACAGAGTCACCTATGACTGGTGTGTTGGGTATGTTATAACACCCTATTGGCTGTATTTGATGGCCACACATGAGTCTGTGGGCTATAAGTAATTGTTGTTGTGTTTGGTGATGGGGCTGCCTCTGGTGCCTACACAGAGTATGGAGAGGTTCTGCAAATGTCATACTCATACTATGTGTGGCCTGTGGTGGTGGAGATCTTGTGAGACTATGTGATGAGTGGGGTTTGTTGCAAATGTTACACGTCCCCACATGAATGTCAGGTTCAGTCTGGGTTGGTGAGAGCATTACCCCCAGCATGGCTACATATGTGCATCTCCGACAGGCTGTAGTGTCATATGTTGGGAGGTGAGCATTGACTGTGTACATGAGACAATTGCTCTATTGCCACATGTTCACCATATTCATCATATAGACAGGCAATAGCACTGGTACGTGACTGTTGGACATGCCTGTATATTCAACCATGTCTCACAAGTTATGTGAGTTACGTGTGTACAACAGCTGTTGTACTGTAAGCAAGCTGGAAATCTAAGGACAGACAGTGTACTTGTAAGAAATTAGTTGGAATGGGTGCTATAGTAATTAGTAGCTCATGAAGTGCTCACAAGTTCTGAACAAGTGCTGAGCATGAATATGCAATACAGATAGGGTGTTGGATAATATCAACCCACTGCAACCCACAAGTGGAGATGACAGTCATAATTGGAGGTGCTGCACTATTACCCTGCTGAGTATGGTCTACAAGTCTATGAACCTTTATCAATGAAGATGTTAGCCGTACAGAAGTAGATGACAGTATGGATGATTTCACACTGCATAGCATACCTGTGACAGGTCATAGGACATCATCACCCATACCATGTTCCAGCTACACTGAGTATACTAGATGTACCTTCGTATGTCACAGGAGTGTTCTACCAGTGGCCTGTTGATAGAATCAACACTACAAAAGGTGTCAGAGTGACATGTGCATATCACACCAGTGGCAGCTACAGTAAAACAGGGTTAATGTTTTGTACTCCATCCTCATTGTAGCCCATACCACACAGACAAATGGGAGGCATCTGTGTACATAAGGATGTGAATGGCCATGACCTAGGAGCAATAGCTGTCTCAGTGTTGTGGACAACATACAGAATGGGCTTTGTGGGTGAGGCGTGTGCCATATTTGCACAATCTGACAGCTGATAATAGCATTGTCACCGCTAGGTGAATACCCTGTACCCATTAACTACCACCTAGGCAGCGGTCAACATTATGGACACTGTGTAAGGGATGGTGCTGTGCAGTTCACCTTCCTGAGTTTGTGACGTCTCCAGGCCTATTAGGTAGTCATACGAGGCACCCATGTCATGACAGGGAGCCATCCATGAGCATGGAGATCATTGGACAGGCATACTCAGCACTCGGGTGACCAATATCGGATCACATATCACCTTTAAGGGGTATTGGCCATGCGTGAATGGGTGATACCAGCCTTCACAATCCTCACCTCCACTATGCAGCATGCTGGCTACCTTGCATAAAGTCATGTGCTACACTGTGATGTTGGACATGCTACATGTACATATCCTGATCTGAAAGACATATGTCATGGACAGCCACCGTCCTACTACAAGGATCGCCACATGCTGGACAGATCCCTGTCCCATACATGTTACATACTCCCGCCATACCATGCAACCCTGTCCATCAAAGCTGCACATGTCATCTCTGTCATACATGGTGTGATCACCGCATGGTAGATGTATTATTGACTGTCTGGATCAGTAATGTGACAATGGTGCACCTCACGGTGGCAAAATGTCTGTCGGATACAGCTAGGAAACCTTGCCCATACATGCTATAGTTGGTAACCATCCCTGCGAATGACGTCCAGCTAGTCATTGTCCCATGTCTATCACATGTGCAACACAGGCGATCCGTGGCAGGATGTTGAACTGCTGTACAGTGCCGTGTAGATGTATATGGCAAAACACATGCATGTAAAGGTTCCATGCATATGTGTGCATTGTCATTGCTCATGTCCATTAAGGCAGTGTATGTGTTGATATGTGACATATACACAGCATCAAGGTCAACAGCATCACTGTGGACACATCCAGGCATGTGCTGATAGGTAAGAACACCAGTACAGGCAAACAGACATGCCCACATCAAGACAGCATTCACATGGAGTATGAACAATGTAATGAGGTGACACACATATATGGTGATGATATCCAATGCATAGTGGGTGTTACATGTGTGTGACACAAACATGTCAGTCGTGTCAGTGTCATGATGATTTGCAAAGATAACTGTGCAGATGTACTAGATTTAATACAAATGTATGTGCAGCTGTATCTCTGTACACCTCTGTAATACTGTGACCTGTCACCATCATTATGTCTTCCAGATAATGCCTCATTCATGCCTGCCAGCGTACAGCTGCCAGGAGGATGATGTCCTCATCCCATACCTCCATGAGAACTATGAGGTGTTGTTCAGCCATGTGCCACAGCATTCTCAGCAGCATGATGACCTGTGGCAGGACCTTCGCAGGAGGGTTAATGATGTGGGTGGTCATAACCGCACCTACCAGCAGGTGCGCAGACACTGCATGGACTTGATATGACATGCGAAATAGCGTGCCACTGCAATTGCCAGGGACCAAGGTGGAAAAGATGGTGGGCCAACAACCCAGCCCCCACTCTCACCCACCGAGGAGCTACTGGCCAGCCTGGGGACACCCTCAGAACAGCATCCACAAACACTAGCTGCCATCGTGGAGGTGGATGTCTCCCAACCAATGAGCCTGGAGTTGCCTGGTAAGTCATTACTGCACATATGTCTATTATATCCCATTTAGTTGCATGTGTCACTGTACAATATGTAATGTAACATCATATGCAAGGTATGTTTACACACATGCCGCATACTACAGTATGCTACCCTGTGTATGCACACATGTGCATACTATATGCTATTGTACAGGTGAATGTGTTAACATGCACAGTGCACCCTGTGGCTGTTATACAGTCATGGATAATGTTCAAACTGCTGTGTCACCCCTATACAGGTACCTCTGGCTTGCCACACAGACATCAGTCCATTGCAGGTGAGACTGTCATCAGTATCAGGCATGTTAATGCATATATCTATTCGCCATGTGGCCAGTTAACACATGTACACATGATATATGGTCCAGTCACGATATACAGGTCGCATCTCCCATCATTCACACTGGCTACCCATGTGCAATATATACAAACGAAACAAAACACCAACATGAAACCACAGTATCTGTCATTGCTACATGTGTGGACAGCTGTGCATACAATGGTGGAGGTGTTGTTCAATGTAGGCATATGTACTATACATTGGAACAACACATGTGTGGTACGCAAACAGTGCCACACAGTGAGCTGGGATATGGGCAGCTCACAGGAGTCACCATTGTGTTATATGCCCCTGCAATGGGTGCACACATTGTGATGTGCCATCTGACATGTCCCAGACATGTAGTGTTCTGGCTGCAATATTGTCACACTATCCCATAACACATACCCCAGATACCAAACATACAACCCATTGTCTGCATAGCCCTGTGGATGGTGACATATCTGACATTTATGGGTGTATGTCATATGGGACTACACAGACATGTGAGATAGATGGCCATCACAAACATTGGCCAACACATGTTCACACATGGCCATGGAGGATGGCCAGAGACATGTAGCCACACAGTAGATGTGATGTGTATACACCCTGTTGCACATTGGCCACACATGGTCCAACTATAGCCTTAGTTGACTGATTATACAGTTGATGTGGTACACTGGACATCCTAAAAGCCTGTGCACAGCTAGTGGAGGTGTCACGTAAGTCGACTATATAAGATGTGTTGAACATCACGACTGTGTCATAGCATGACTGTAGTCACCTGTACAGCTTCCACAGACATTGACACCACATCAGGCCACAGATATCGTACATTTCCCTTGCTGCTGTAGGACATCACCATCAGCCATGCACCTCGTGTGTGTGGTACATCAATGTCATGTGGGACATGGTGTATAGACAAGTCTGCCATGTGTGGACATGGTTGCCCGGCAGCTAAGACTCTGTAGCGGTTGTGCAGGGGTGTCATCTGTAGGTCTTCCAGTGACCTGTCACATGACACAGCATGATTTGGTGTGTATACACCTCAGCAACGTGGGTCACAATCCACAGTTATGTCATGTGTATGCACGCAGTTATGGCTATGCAATGTGTGCATATTACACACTGTATAGCAATATAGATGCCTCATGATGCCATGCAATGGCACAGTGTCTGTACTTCACACTGTATAGCAATGTAGATGCCTCACACTACCCTTCCATGCTCATGCACATTTCCTAAACATGCATTCTATCTGTAGGGCATGCAGACAACACTGCAATGTGATACCCATTACAAAGCTGTACATGTGTCAGGACACCATTGTGTCAGACATGTATGCATGTCAATGCACACATCAGCAGATTACATGTCAAGGTCACTTCAGCCATGTGTACTGTTAACCTGTGCTGGTCCACATGGTGTATCACAGGGATGCATGCTTACTACCATGATTGTGTGAACTGCATGGCTACTGATATGACACCTGCTTGCTGTTGTGTGCACCCCAGGGAGGTATGCTAACTACCACTATTAATGTCTGAGCTGCATGCCGTCTGCTGTATAACATGCATGCTGCATGCCGTCTGTCAAATCACATGCATGGTGTGTCTGTGTGTGTGTCTGTGTGTGTGTGTGTCTGTGTGTGTCTGTGTGTGTGTGTGTGTGTCTGTGTGTGTGTGTGTGTGTGTGTGTGTGTGCCTGTGTGTGTGTCTGTCTGTGTGTGTGTCTATTGTAATGTAGAGTCTTTCTTTGCATTCACAGGTGATGTAGGTGCGTTACCCTCCTGCGGTCCATCTGATGTTAGTGTCCCCACAGATACTAGCAGTGATGAACATATGCATGAGGTACAGGCAGGGTTGTCAGGGGCTGCATCTGTGCCAGTGGTTGCCATCCCAGCTATGTCCCCTCTTCCCCGCACACAGTTCTCATGCCAACACATACCCCATCACCAGTGGCCATAGAGGAAGTACAGTCAGCATGTGTTAGCTTGGAACAGGAACATGTGGTGGCTACAGAAGGTGTGTCTCCACACCATGGTGTCAGTGTAATGACTGCAGATGTTCCACACAGGCATGTGGCCAGTGGTTCTCGTAGGAGGACCTCTGGCAGACATGCACCTGCAGGACAGAGTGCAGCAGCTCGTGTCACCAGATGCATGTTCCAGACTGTAATGGCGGTACAGGCACGTGCTGAATGGCAGAAAAGAGAAGGGCAGAGGCTTCAGAGGGCTGCTATCCGCACTTTAAACGACAACATCTAGGTATTGGCAAATGCTCAACAGCAGATTGCTGATGTTCTGGACAGGCGATTGGGTGACATTGTCGGAATCCTTGACCATGGCATGGCAATCCGCGAGTGTGAGCTGTCTGTGCTGGAACATCTGGTAGGAGTGAGGCCTAGGCCATGTGGATGTAGGCCAGCTACACCACCTAGTGCAGATCAATGTGAACAAGCCACCTCACATGCCCGCTCCCATAGTGCCAGTAGCAGTAGCAGTGCAGCTGGTGCTGTGCTGTCCACACCAGGACACAGCAGGCCACACGAACATGGCCCAGGATGTTCCCAGCAGGGACACAGTTCCAGTAGACATGTGTCATCGGACAGTAGCCAATCTGTACATCCACCTGGTAGTGCCCGTGCAACCCCTGGCAGGCACAGGTCATGTGGCCATGGCCGGACACAGTGAGCTGTACATCGTGATCTGTACAATCTGGAGCTGTCAATAATACCCCTGTGTAGGCCTGGCAAAAGGCAGAACTGTGTGCACTCATACACGCACACAGCAAAAACATCTGTAGGGAACTGCAACACCCACATGCATAATGACCACACATGTCCAATCAGATCACCGTCCCTTACCCACACACATGATGTCATCCACTGGTGCAGCCTATGCCCCTGGCAAACATTATCACCCTGTGCATATTATGATGCCTGTGCCACATCCCTGTCATCCACACCATCGGTGCAGGGACAGGCTCAAATGGTCTGATGCACGGGGTGAACAGAATAGTGAGAGAAGTGTATATTACATTAGTTCTGCACTGTTGACACGCACCAGACATACCATGTAGTACAGGTTTATAATGCATTGTTATATGTTCACAGTATGTGTCTTGGTAACAACAGTAACAGCATGTTGGTAATGATGCCCTGATTCCCTCCTTATGGTCTACTTGCATGTGCCAACAAGTAGAAATGTTTGCAGTTTCCCATGTGTAAATGTGGAGAATTCACAGGCATGTATGGCAATACCAGCATGCTATACGTAGCCTCAACCTGACTGTTAGAAAGGCTACCATACCACAGATGTCCACACATCTACTGATCCAGAAGCATGTGGGCTGTTTAATAGGCTACAGTGGCTAGAGACGTGACATCCATACCAGGTCACATCACAGGTATGTTGACATGGTGTGGGGGGTTTACACAGTGGTCTGGCCAATGATAACGTTAGAGGCCACTTGATAGTATGAGGCCTCACTGTGTAGCAGTAATACCCTGACACATTACAGAATGAGAACACACACAGACATACACAGAAACACACAGTAACATGCCCACACTCATGGAGTCAACAACACTATAATGCACACTCGATAGTGTTGAGGTGAGGACCCCTGCCTATGTGGTAATCACCCTCACAGTACTGTGCACCCACATGATGCGGCACAGAGAATGAACATGTACACATAGCCAGTAAGGCTGAGACCGATGGCATCAACAGGGTAGTAGACTGCATCACCATGAGGGGTTAGGGATCCTGTCTGTTCTGTATGGTAGCATACACCCTCACTCCATGCACCAGACAGCCATACATACACACACACACACACACACACACACACACACACACACACACACACACACATACACTGTGGAGTCCACAAATGTCATTCACATACAGATAGCTGACATGTGTGTGATACACACACCACCCCTGCCTATGTCATGCTTTCCACACTGCAGTATGTACAGATCTCTACAACAGTGTACAGGGGTGTGTAACAACTGGGATATATTCCCCACCATATGTGGCATATATGGTCACACAAGCAAACACACATGGCAGTACTGTGAATGATACACCTGCTATATGATGATACATCTGACAGACATGCAGCAGTATTGGCCACATTATGTGTACCAGCACTACCTTCGGCAATTGTGCTGCTATATGCACACGGGAGGATGTAAGTGTTACAGGTGTCAAGTGACTTACAGTCAGTAACACCCTGACCACTGTGTACGTTTTATGTCTTTACCGTCAAGTAACAGTAACATAGCGTACTGTTTGCACATGTAATGGTAGGATGGCTTGTGACACACCTGTGAGCCATCCTCGGCAAACATTCATCTGCAAAGGTGGATCACCACTTTATGTACACACATCCATCCATACCTGATGTACATCCTACCGTACTATCAGTATTTCACCATATACAGGTGTCAATGATGGTGCTGCATTGCAACTACATGTTGTAGTTAAGCACAGATGAATTACATACATCAGCTACTGCACATGCATGGCAGCTGCATGCACACCACTACATGTACATGTGTGTTGGTCCTACATGCCTGTCATGTAGCCATGTTTGTATGCATTGCAATTGGTGGGCATGTGTGATGACATACATAACACATGGACTGTTGTATGATATGATGGGAGTCATGGGTAACTAGTACAGAGGGAATGTTTCCTTGGTCAACATTGCTACCTCATGTACTGTTAGCATTCAACAGCCATGGACCTACCTTCCATGTGCATGCGTGTGATTGCTGTAGCCACTTGTCTGCATGGAGGACAGCAAAAGCTATGCTATGTACATATGTGTTGTGTGTGTGGTCCATGCACATATCCACTGCGATTACATGTATGTCATATCCAAACATGTGTGTTCTTTGGTGTACAGCGATAGTCATCTGTCACAGCTGTGTAAGACCCAGGGCCCCTGTTATGTGTAGAGCCAACCTGGTTATGTACAGTGGTATCATTGCATTGCATAACACATGATGGAACCCTGTCAGTACATGTATAGTCTGCACAGTTGCTGTAGACCTATGTACAGTCCACTGGTCATGAGTCACATGGTGTTGTGGTAATGTATGGATGTGTGTTGCTGGTCTAAGGACATGGTGATGTCTGAGGGCTACATAGTAGAATGCGGCATTTACCTCTGTGATCTGCACCTGAGACATCTGTGATGGCTCTTGAGTGTGTACAGGTCAGTACATGTGAGTGGCCTTCATGTACGTGGGGACAGTAACACCATACTGTGACCTTCCGTGTTTAGAGTCCATGTGCATGTAAGACAGCCCTTTGCTACTGCTAAGTGTGTGAGCATGCCCAGTACGCCGTTGTGTAGATGGACACACAGTACATTCCAAACTGTGCCCTTCCATGTTTAGAATCCGTGTGCATGCAAGACAGGCCTTTGCAATTGCTAAGTGCGTGAGCATGCCCAGTACGCCGTTGTGTAGATCAACACACAGTACATTCCAAACTGTGCCCTTCCATGTTTAGAATCCGTGTGCATGCAAGATAGCCCTTCGCTTCTAAGTGTGTCACTTCTATTAAGTGTGTGAGCATGCCCAGTACGCCATTGTGTAGATGGACACACAGTACATTCCAAACGGAGGTGTGATACTAAGTGTTTGAGCATGCCCAGTGACACCTTGTGTCAGTGATGTGCCTCTGTGTATGGGCATGGCCATTGACATCCTGTATAGCGATGGTGGTCATCCAGGCAACAGATGTCCATACCCACGTCAGGATGGATTCCTACATTGAACACACTGGTTGACTGTCTTGAAGGGTGTACTGTCTGTGGCATGTGTCATATCTATGTAGTGTTGTAATAGTGCTCCGTAGATAGGCAGCTGTCCCGCTCACACCACTGCCGTGTGTTTGTCTAAGTCTACCTTGGGACAGTAATATGCTTTTAGACTTCTCACTCTCTATACATTCTCTATCGGTGTCTTTGCCTTTGCAGATGATGTCATCCACCTAGAAGTATGCCTCTGGGAGTGCTGTGTTCCAGTAATCTCGGTAGCGCATTCTGTAACTGTGTAATGCTGTAGTGTGATAAGGTAGTTAGGTGTATGTTCGACTCCCAGCCCTGCCAAGTGTGTGTGTGTGTGTTTCCAGCTGCCTGGGGACAGAGTAATGCTTTTAGACAGCTCACTCTACATATATTCCCTATCGGCGTCTTTGCCTTTGCGGATGATGTCATCCACCTAGAAGTATGCCTCTGGGAGTGCTGCGTTCCAGTAATCTCGATAGCGTGTTCTGTAACTGCGTAATGCTGTAGTGTGATAAGGTAGTTAGGTGCATGTATGACTCCCAGCCCTGCCAAGTGTGTTCCTGTGTGTGTGTGTGTGTGTGTGTGTGTGTGTGTGTGTGTTTCCAGCTGCCTGGGGACAGAGTAATCCTTTTAGATGGCTCACTCCACATACATTCCCTATCGGCGTCTTTGCCTTTGCGGATGTTGTCATCCACCTAAGAAGTATGCCTCTGGGAGTGCTGTGTGCCAGTAAGCTCGATAGCACGTTCTATAACTGCATAATGCTGTAGTGTGATAATGTAGTTAGGTGTATGTTCAACTCCCAGCCCTGCCAAGTGTGTGTCTGTGTGTGTTTCCAGCTGCCTGGGGACAGAGTAATGCTTTTAGATGGCTCACTCCCCATACATTCCCTATCGGCGTCTTTGCCTTTGCGGATGATGTCATCCACCTAGATGTATGCCTGTGGGAGTGCGGTGTTGCTGGAACTCGGTAGCATGTTCTGTTACTGCATAATGCTGCAGTGTGGTAGACTAGACAGGTAGGTGCTCGATTCCAAGGCATGGCAGGTGTGCATGTTTGGCAGTTATACTGTATGTGTTGGTATCTGTGGGTGGCTAGCTGCAGGATGTGTTCAATATGTTTTGTTACTGACCTATATAGTGTCCACAGCCCACATATTCTGCCAAGACACTGGGTTGTCAACACATACATTTGCCAGTAGGTCTGGTGAGTAATTGTCAGCAGCCCAACTCTTACCCTTGATACAGTCTGACCCGTGTGACGCAACATAACACACGTGCTTTGATAGTAACAACACTACATGATGCAGGTGGCACATGTAGTTTCCTTTTCATTCCTGTCTAATCCATTGCTGTCATGTGGTCCACTGTTGTGATATAACTGCCATATCTACATATGTGTGTACATGTATATGTGTGTATGTATATATATATATATATATATATATATATATATATATATATATATATATATATATGTGTGTGTGTGTGTGTATGTATATATATATATATATATATATATATATATATATATATATATATATATATATATATATATATATATATATATATATATATATATATATATATATATATATATATATATATATATATTTATGTCCATGTATATATGTATACAAATAATATATATGATATATGTAGATGTAGAGGTGGACATAGATGTAAACATATATGTCTGGGGACATCAGCACTCTTGAATGTTTATGCCGGATGATCTGTATGTGATAACCTGGGATCTATGTATATCTGTCATGGTGTGGTGGTAATGCACATCGTCTGTAATGTGCAGGGCCACGGGTTGTAGTAGTGTAGACACCAGTTATTTTGTTGCTGGGAAGACCATGGGACATCGAATATGGTGATAGTAAGGCACCTGTTACCAGTTGTGTACAGATCTGAGCGACACTGAGCAGTGGTTGTTAATTTGGAGGTTCAGTATGGGTCATATAACTATTCATTACAAGACTATACTATGCAGATGAGGTTGACTATAGTGTATCACATTTATCACCAGGGTGTGCTGCTGGTCCCTGGAGTGCATGGGTGTAGTCAGCCGGGTGCAGGTCTCGAATATAGTTGGCAGCATGGGAGGGGGGGTCAGGTATACTGTACATACATTGCAGAACTGTGCCTCGGGAGTGCTCCTGCCTTAGCACACCTAAGCTAGGGGTGTGTCTATACCTGCCTGGTGACATTGGGAGGGATGACAGCAGTGGTGGGGTAGTCAGGGTGTACAAGTTGCACAAACAGGTGTTGATCAGCACAATCAGCAGATGACTTGGCCAGCCTGCACATGAACAGTACGGTAATGCGAGCAAGCAGCATACACACAGGTTTCATCCGCACTCTATACCACCAGTGTATACCTGTGGGGACATTTCACGACACAGTCCAACCAAATGAGACGGGCTGCAGAAGGCAACATATACCAACATGTGCAGGAGGCTGGGGCTGTGAGGATGTGTATGCTGCCAAACAACCCTTACTGGGGTGACATAAGACTTTATACACCGAGGGTGACTTACAAGGGGCTACATGGGCTGGGGATGGTGGAGCACTATGGGGTGAACAGAGACATCCTACAGCAGCTTGTTGACCTGTGCCTGCCACACCTGACACATCAAACAGGCCAAGGGAAACACATCACAGTGGATACCATGGTATGTGTTGGCCTAGGTGTACTAGCCACGGGTACCTCACACAGCACAACTGGGGATATCATGGGTATTTCACAGGCATCTGCATCCAGAGTATTGCACCAGTTCACAGACGCCATGTCAACACATGCTAGTGAGCACGTACATGTCCTCAACACACGTGATTAGTAGACCAGCAATATGCATCTGTTCAACCACATGGATGACTACCCTGGGGTACTGGGTGCTATAGCCTGCACACACATACACATCATAGCACCACCCGGTGTGTGGGGTAGGGCCTACAGTCACTGCAGGGGCATACCCTCCAACAGCTAGGCCATATGCGATGGCCAGGGCATGAGACTGAATGTGTGTGCTGTCTGCCCTGGAAGCTATGATGTGTCCGATATATGGCTTCTGACACAGCTGTAGCACACCAATGCCAATATGGACATCCCCTACAGTCTCCTAGTGGGGAATGCTGGGTAAACACTGGTGTCGTGGCTGATGACACCCATCAGCAACGCACACACACCTGAACACTCACACCATGCTGAGGCAGATGCACAGGCAAGACATATACTTGGGCATGTGTTTGGGATGCTCAGTTCACAGTTCTGGTATCCGGACACATCCATTGGAGCGCTGCAGTATTCACAAACTACATGCACACAAGTTGTTATGGTATTTGCTATGCTACACAATCTTATCCTGCAGTAACAGTTGCAGCAGGAACAGCATGGGGCAGGGCCACACAGCCCAACACCACTGCCAAGGCCTGTACAGGCACAGTGTGACTTGGTGAAGGAACTACCTGAGCAGGGCACAGTCGGCAAAACCCTGTGCACAGTATGACCTGCCCTTGGCAAAGAGGCAACACAAGGCATATTCACTGACACAGTAGGTACCCATGGATTTCCTCTCTCTGACCTGCACACAGTACAATGGATGCCAAACATGACACTACCTGTGCTTGGCCATGTATAGGAGATGCACTGTGTGTATCCAACATAGGCAGCACCCCAGCACCGTCTGCAAGTCTGGAACACACCCAAGGTATGTCTATTGACCTAACAAGTGGCAGTTGTATTAGAATGTGTAGTTACCCATTGCTATGATATGTATGTGAGCATACAAGTGACTGTGGTGGCCAAATGTTAGGGCAGAAGACAGTACACATCCATAGTGGCACCATGAACTCTGTAGCACATACGGGGGTCACAATGGTAGCCTGTAGTACACAGGGTGTCCTAACCCACTGCAGATTCTGGGCTGACCATCATGTGTGTCCGTACAGCCCACACACGTTCCATGCAGCTAGACAGATGTAGACCAATACAGACAAATAATATACGATGGCCTATGGATATGCCCAATGAATGACCCCAACCCCCTAAGACACACACAGACTACAGCAGGCCAGGCAGTTTGATGTAGGTTGTGTAAGCTAGGACGTCCAGCACCACTGTGCTGGTAATTAAAGCTGGGAACTGACGTACCCTGGTATCCCTCCAACCAGAAATGTAGGTAGGTGCACACACTGACATGGAGTACCCGACATACCAGTACAATAGTGACAGATGTGTACAACTGTTGGCTGTGCCCCCCATCAAACCTACACATGTGAGAGTCATGTGCATCACCCACGGTGCTGTGTAGGACTGTGGTTGTGGTTGAATGTCCCCCCACACTATGCAGACATGTAGCAACTGTCAATGCCACATGACCATTAGCTACCCTGCAGACACAGCATGACACCTGTCTGTGTAGAACGGAGGGGTCAGCAACACAGTACTAAATATCTGGACATGTGACACATGCAATACAGTTGACCATACTTGGCATGCTCACACACATGATGGTATGACGGTAATGTCGGTCGACAACATGCGTAACAGTCATACTGGGCATGCTCACACACTGAAACACAGGACGGCCAGGCATGCATACACCAGTGGTACAGACATATCTGTCAGTACATTGCTATACTGTTGGATGTCTGCACTGTATGGTGTGTGTGTGTGGTCTATTGTCTGTACATATGCCATGGTCTATTATTAATTCACATGAGCTATGTGCGCAGGGTACTGCTACCATCATGTGTATAGGGCGGTTCTTTGTTTGCGGACAGGCCGATGCCTTTGGATACAGACTGGGTAAGGCACATTCCAGCAGGTGGGAGCAGTTGTGCTTGGGTTTGCACAGTGTTAAGCACTGCTGACCTATGGTCTCAGCACCTTATACACGTTTAGACTCCACATTTCTTTGACAGTGCACTACTGGCATACTGATAGACAAACACGCTTACAGCCGCTCACTCACCAACATTTCCGCTTACATTTGTTACTCACGCTGGGTGTGTGCGATCCCTTGTGATGCGTATTACATTGGACTACATGACTACAGTATTGGGTATGTGTAACCATTTTGCGACGGCAGGCGTTCCACTGTACAGACTCGGCGGTCTGTCCAGTGATGTAGTCATATTATATGCGTGTTCCTCATACGATCTGCTCCCATCTGCCTGATATATGGGAACCGATACTCTGCAATGCTGACATGTGACTTGAGTTTGTTAATGCAGCTGTCCGCCGAGTCATGCTACCGCATACCTACTACACGTTGTCCACCTTTTAGATTGCACGACGGGAGACTGTAGGAGTGACACCTTTCCCACTTTGCATGGGACAGTCCCTCATTATGCATATCTCATGTGACAATACCAGAACTCTCCACCAATCGGGGACACATTTCTACAGAAGCAGGGACAGGTCAAGAAAAAATCAGGGACACTTTTACAAAAGTAGTGCTATTAACTTGAAACATTGACAGAATCAGAGCATATGACTTAATACACATATTCTGAAGGAACAGTTGTTTATAACTCTTACTTTTTGTCATTAGTCAGTAAGTGTAATTCACCACCTTTCCTTCAACAGCCACTAATTTTAGGAGGGATTAAGAGGGACAGAGTTAAACTTTCAGTCAAACTCAGGGACGTACCTGACATTCAGGGACAGTTGAGTGGTATGGACAATACTCTAGCCATTGCAACTGTCCTGATTAGGGGACATTCTCATGTTGTACATGTTTTCCTTCCCGTTTGACTATTTCATTCATTTATAGATACAATGAATATTATTCTGGACATCTGTGATAAATTCACTACAGGTATGCAATAGCCCTGTCAACAGATGTGACGGTTGGTGTACTTATGTGTACGGACCTCTGTGATACTCGGGGACTTGTTTCTACAGTGACAGGGACAAGGCTATGACAACTCAGGGAAAATCACAGACATTTCTACCATATTAGTACTATTAACTTGGAACGTGTTGACAGATTCGTAATACTACTAATTTTCTGCAGTTAAATGCATCTAATACTCTTCATTGTTGTAAGTAGTCATTCTCATTCAACACCTTTCACCCAAAGGTCACTGGCTTTGTGAGTGATTAAGAGGCTGGCCAGTTATTGTGCGAATGCTCTGACCATTGGTAGCGTTGACATTGTCATATGTACAGGTTGGGATGTATTCTGGGGACTAGGGTTGCCACCTTTTCAAATGGCCAAGATGGGACATTTTCAGAACACACATCAGATTTTACAAGCTGACACATACCCACGGTCAGTACAAAGGATAGAACTTTACTTATTTGCCTACATAAAAGCCTATTGTTGTAGCGGTTTAGTTGCTTATTCTGTTTCTTGTAACATTTAGGTATTTTAGATACTGAAATAATTATTTTCTGCAACTATTACATAACATATGGGACATAATTATGTCCTACAATCCCAGGACATTTGCCATTTGTAATGTATTTTGTAAGGACACAACTGCCCAAAGAGGGACTGTCCCTCGCAAAGTGGGACAGATGGTAACCCTACTGTGGACACCAGATTGTTTGGGCCAACACATAGCCACGGTCAGTGCAGGTTTAGAACATTAATTTGTTTCCTAGCTGTGACCCTTATACCTTTGGCACTTTTGTTGTTTGCCTGTTTCTTCTATGAATTACGTTTATTCTATCCTGACGTGACCGCTTTAGGCAACTGTTACATGCAGTATGGTACATAGTTATTTCCTACAATCACAAGACATTTGGCATTGTATCGTTGTTGGTCAGGTCACACCTACACACACATTAATTGTCCCTCACACAGTGGATCAGGGGGTATCCTGTTTACGGCAGTGCCTTCATCACCCTTATATAATGTGCCACTATGCGAATGTGTGCAATATATTCTCTCGCTTATTCGTGTTGGGACACGTGCGTCACGGGCAGGTGTTTGATCCTGGGTAGTAGGTTCTGCATGACCATCTAGGGCTGGACAGTCTCGTGCACCACTACTGCACATTCCAACTTGTGTCCAGATATCTACAGGACTGGACTTCATGTCTTCATACCCATTCTAATGTTTACACAGGTTACTTATCCCATGAGGGAGATCCCAAAAATTGAACAAGACCAAAACAAGACAAATACCAACCATTCTTCTGGCGTTACGAAAATGTGCTGGGGGTTTTACATGCAAGGGATACATAGTTTGCAATCCTGAAACTGCCTAGGGTGACACTACCTACTACATATGCGTAGTGGTCACTATGTGTAGATGTGGCTGCACCAAACCAGTAGGCCAAGTATGGCTGGATTTGGTGGTCGTTCAGGTATGGGAGTGGGATGTGTGCTGTGGAGAGGATGCTGGGTAGTCCATTATGCATCCAGGTGTGTTGCATTTGATATGGCCAGTTCCATCAGGACCAATCTGTGGGTATGTGCCAGTGACATGTCTATACATTTGTATCGCACATTTTAATATTCATATGTTTGTGGGATTGTGTTCTACAGTATGGCCTGTCTGGTTGTATTGCAGATGTGTATACATGTTTTTGTGTTTCTTTCTGCTTCACCCGCTGCTCCCCTCATACACCACCGGTTCACCTATTCTGCATACGACACAGTGTTGCCTTGGAGGATTATACTATTACCCATCACCCCACCCACATATTCCTGACACTCCATCCATCACTGCTTTGGTTGATGGCCCATGACACTGTCAAGGTAACACATTGCATACCCTACATATATCAGGTACATGTATGGTTGTGTGGACTACCCTGCCATGTTTGACTTTCCACATGCTATACCTCACGCACATAGGTACACGCCCATACTTAACTTTCATGACATGGTTGGTATACCCGGGTAATACCCGTTCAACTGTGACACATCCTGACAAGTTCGGCTTGGACTGCTGATGTGCGGATTTTGGCCAACTGTTCTAATCATTGGTAGGATGCCACCTTTTCCTATGTCCAGGATGGGATATATTCTGGGCACATATCCGAATGTACTGGACAACACATACCCACAGTCAATGGTACGGATAATACTGTTCCTTTCAGCCTACATGTTGCCTTATTGTTGTAGCAGTTTATATGCTCCTTCTGTTTCGTTTACATACTTATTCTATTTCCTGTCACATTTGGTATGTGAAATACGGACATACGTATTGTATGTGACTATTACATGCATTGTAGGATATAATTTGGTCATACAGTTGCTAGATGTGTACATTTATCGTGTTTTTTGTTATGGACACATCTGCCCAGCTGTGTACCCTCTCTCACAATATGGGTCAGCTGGTGACCCTGACCATTGGGCTGGACGTACCTACTGGTGGCACGCTAACATATGATGCGTGTCACTTCCACTTGGTATAACTATCTACACTGCGTTGGACTACTGGCACACGGTTTTCAATGTCATTTGTTCGTGGGATAGGGACCCGTTATTCCCTACTGTGCATTTGTGTTTGTTTCTTCATTTTGTGTTCGCAGGAACTGTCTTGCATGCTTTGCATACGTTTCAGTATCCACAGACACTGACAGATGTGATTACTATTGCTTGCAAATTGTTATATGCAAGCATTTTAGGTTGCACGTTGACAGCTGACATTTCCATGCCTCCGTGCGGAACTTCGACACACCCTATGCACTCGCGTTCCTTCCCTATGCACGTGGCTGTGGTGCCAGCGCGCCTTCATTAATATTCATTTGGCGCTACTGCGCCATCCTCACACCGCACAGTTGGCGCAAGCCTAACGCCGGCCTTGCGCCGAGCTTCATGAATCCTGGGGAAAGTCAGGATCTGTAGTATGAATATGCACTTTCCTACTATCTCTGCAGCTAGTTTGGTGGATATGGGCATCCTGAGCCAATGTAGCAATTATTTCATCTTTACTGATGACAACCTAATTCTTAAACAAAGTGATATGGTATGTGAGAGATGTAGTTACACAATGTCACTGAAGGCAAGATTCTCACATAAAAGCACTTATGATACCAAACAGGTTGTCAGAAATATGCACACTGCACCCACTGCACATACTTTGAATCAGAAATAGACATACCTATACTAAGGCTCTTAAATGTAATCTTTGTAAATTCCAAAAGCATCCCAGACTTTGCTCCTGCAATAAATATCATCAGCAACATCAAAAGAACTCTACCAAAACAACACCCACCACGATGCATACAGCCACGTCTCATGGCATCTCATCTTCTAAAACCATAAGACAAACAACCACACAGTCCAATACTTTGGTCATAGGGGATTCCATTGTTAGACAAACAGATGGCACCCTCACCAGACTGAGTAAAGTGAGAGTTATTGTCAATTACCTGTAAGCATGCAACTCAGGTCATTGAACCATAAGTACCAGTATGACTTTGTCATAATCTATGTGGGTATAAACGACCTGAGACATACTTCCCTGGACTATATAAAGAGAGAGATGACGGATCTCTCAGACAATGTGTCCCAGACTGGTGTGAGTCTGGTTAAGTGACTTGCTTAAGGTCATGCAGGAAGCAAATGAATACCATGGGAATCAAACTCTGTACCAGAGAAGTTACAGCTCACAGCCTTAACCTTCTGTGCTAGTACGAACAGAAGATAGTTGACTTTAACAATTATCTTAGTTTCTGGTGTCATTTGAAGGGGGTATAATATTTGCCAGCCAGGGAGGATATGGTGGACAGACCATACTGCTTTACAAGAATGGTTTGCACTTTAAGGCTTTTGTATATTGGCTAAAACTGTGTCCTCTCTCATAGTGCCTTGTTTTAGGCATTGCCAATCTGATAAACCTTCCAGCAAAGCAAAACCAACACAAAGACATCTAAAGGTGTTACCGCTCACTGCCAGGAGTCTAAACAAATAACTTCACCACCTGCAGCCCCCCCTCCCTGGAGAAGGTAAACACCTGTGCAGTTACTGAGACTTGGTTTAAAGCAGAGAGCACCCCAGCAGTGCAGAGCTACAATGCCTTTTACACATTTACACCACCAACTGACCAGGAAAGGATGAAAGCTGTGATGCACTTCAGCTTCTCCCCATCAAATTACCATAGGCAGAGCCCCATATCACACCCTTCCAAGCTATAGGTGCCCCTCCATGACTCAGGAAATTCATAACAAATACTTAAATATACTGCAGATACTCCACATTCAAGCTGATGCCATAGTCATGGATGACTTTAACTATCTCATAACAAACATAGAATCAGACATGACCCACAATATGTATGCCCAGGGAATCCTGGATTTTGTAAACACAAATACCCTTGACCAGGTAGTCCATACACCCACCTTGGGTGCAAACATCTTTGACCTGGTCTTCACAAACATGAGAGAACATTGCACCACCCCTAGTGTATTGTCCTCACTGGTCATGAAAGACATCTCCTTTGATAAAAAAATAAAATAAAACTTGGAACATTTTGGAATTATTCTAAGGCAAACTTCCAACTATTAAGTGACACCTTAGCACAGTTCCAAGCCCATCCAAACCCTGAGAACACTGCTACTTATGCAGAATTTTTCATGGAAACACTGTATAAGCATATTAACAGCTGCATAGAGACAGCTGTACCCACCTATAACAAGTGCAAGACTAACTCAAAAAACAAGCCATTCTGGTAGAATCCAAATATCAATAGGCTGTACAACAAAAGGAAGAAAATCATGATGAAAATTAGAAGGTGGCGAAAATTAGAGGTGCAATGACCATCAAGGTAAAACTTCCCTCTTCAATTTAAACAAGCAACTCAAGAGGTTTATCAAGTCTACCAAAGCCAAATGTGAGGTAAAAATAGCCTACCAGGGCAAGGGCAATCACAAAGCTTTCTTCAGCTATATCCACAGCCTCAAAAGCAATACACAACAATGTACGATATTAATTTTAAATGGTATCACCTATATTGAGCTGGAAGCTATAGAAAATCTACCGGCCAACAAATGTATCTCCAATTTACCCCTGTCTCCTCCCCAACAACCCTCAGGAAATTCCCACAACCATTACTCTGCCTACTATCAGTAGTGAACAGGCACACTCCAAGTCCAAGAATACTCCATCAATGGGCCCCAATAATATATTGGGATGCCTCCTTAATAGCATGAAGTATGAACTATTGGGCCCAATGGAATCATTATTTAACCACAACCTCTAAAACAGGCTTTGTGTCAAATGAATGGAAGACAGCAATGGTTATCCCACTGTACAAGGGCAACCATCCACAAACCCAGGGAACTATCAACCCATAAGCCTGAGTCTGACTAGTCTAATATGTAAAGGCATGAAAAGAAAAAAACATAGATATGTTAAATGGCAACATGGGAAAGCTACAGACACTAGATCCAACTCAGTTTGGTTTCATTAAGGGCAGGTCATGCTACCTTGGTGGACTTCCTTAAGAAGGTCACCAAAGGAATGGACAACAGCAAGCTGGTGCACACTGCCTACCTTGACCTGGCCAAATAATTCAACACAATATCCTACTTGGGTGTTGTAAACAAGTTCAGTGAATTAGGTATTAACCCCTATGTCACCAGCTGGATATCCAACTGGCTCACAGATAGGACACAAGAAGTTAAGATAGGGGAGTCTACAGCCACAAAAAGGCCAGTCACTAGTGCAGTGCCTCAAGTCTTAGTGCTTGGACCACTCCCATTTGGCACCTACTTCTCAGACATCAAGGCTAATATCAAAGGCCTTTGACTGACCAAGTTTGCAGATTATTGCAAACTGGGTGCAGTCAGTGAATCCCTCCAAGACACAAATGCCCACCAAGAAGTCCTGACACAAACTAGCAACTGGTGCCAGAGTCACAGTCATAAGCACAATTCCAAAAAGTGCATACCAGTATAGTTTGCAAGACAGCCACACCTGCAAATTACTACACTGATAATACACCCCTAAGAGTAAACCCAGCAGCCAAAAATTTGAGAATGAATATAGACAGTGACTTGGCCTTTGACCATCATGGGATTACAGTAGTGAATAAATCATTCTATGTTGCACAATGTTTAAGCAACGGTATGGCATCCATATCCAAAGATGTCATTTTTTCCACTATACTCTTACATAATATGCCTAATCATTGAGTACAATGCCCCCTTCAGCATGTACCTGACTTGGCATAAGCAACAAGATGTCTGTCTACAGAGGTTCCTCATAAAAAGAATGCATGATTTAGAAAACAAGTTCTATGCAGACCTCCTCAAAGCATTGTCTTTATATTTCATCTCCTACAAGCTGTTGAGAGGTGACTTATGCCTGGGCTACAAAGCATCCACTGATTCAGCCTTAATGGACCTGTTGCACATCCACAAATCAAATAGCATCAGAAACGCCCAATGCAGGGACTTAACCTTTGCTTGCAGCATAAACGGACATGCTGGACAGACAAGTATGTGTCTCAAAGGTTACTCCTTCTGTGGAATAGACTTCCCATCCATGTGAAGCAAAGTTCTTCCCTGCACTTATTCAAGTAAAACGTGGATCAGTGGATGGGGAATTGTAAATTTACTCTAGATCTGGCACCAATGTCTCTATTAGAGGGAGAAAGCTTGTAAATGATTGTCCATTCATGCCTAAGTTTATATTTCCCCCACAAAATATAAGGGACCAATACCTTTCTAACATTTCTGGGAAGCATGACTAGGTTTCAAAAAACTCTTTAGGGTTGCTAGTTTAGTATTCTCCTATGATTCTATGTTCTTATGACTTTCCTGATAAACAAAGGTAAATAAATAAATACAAATGTCAAAATGAAACTATGTAGAAAGTCAGCAAGACCAGTATCCACAATAAAGAAGCACGCATTTAGCACTATCATCCTGCAAACTTCAAAGTACTCCTTCAAAATAGCTATAACACAATCAAACAAGGTTATATAATACAAATAAAATCATGACCTTACTGTGTTAGAGAGAAGCCTTTCTGCTTATCAGTGAGAGTGGTAAGCACTGAGCAAACTATCTACTGCTAGAGGAGTGGTTTCCAGCTCTGAAATTGTACCTTATTGGCCGTTTTGGGATGCATTCTATCCCTTTTAATCTTCTGTCTTAAAAACCCATGTTTGCGTGGGTTTGCTCTTGATTTAGCTCAGCGGATCCTGTTTTGGCATCCTGCAGACTACAAGGGCAGCAGAAAAAAGAAAGAAAGACTTTAAAATGATTCTAAGTATCAAAGTTTGCCTGTTTTTGCTTAAATTTGCTTAAAATCATTTATTGCACTTTACCATAGCCATCTTTCTAAATTATTGCTTTATTTCAACTGCGTTTATTGTTTGTTGGCTACACACTCAAGTGTGCTAGCCTTTTCTGTGCTTAAAAGTCGATTTACTGTCGTTTTAGTGTATTTTTACTTTTTTTCTGAAAACAAAAAACAAAAAAATTCTATCTGTTTACTCATTTCTCCCACCTTTTTCTGTAAACTAGAGTAGTCCGGATTCAGATTTGCTGAATTCAGGGCTGTAATGACATTTCTGAGTTGCCCAGACCTTACTGTGTTAGAGGGAAGCCTTTCTGTTTATCAGTGGGAGTGGTAAGCATTGAGTAGCCTATTTACGACTAGAGGACTGTATTGGAGTTTCTGAGTTGCCCTATTCCAGAGTATTCCAGAACCTGCCCTTGCATGACCCTATCTAGTCTTCCTTCCCTTTATGTACCCTCAAAAGGGCCATACTTAGTACCTCATTCCACCTCTCTCTCCAATGTGTCTACTATGCATTTGCACAATTTTATACAAACAAAAATGTTTATTGTTGACCTATTGAACTATATCAATGTAAAATTACTTAGCTTCTTTTTAATGCAACTTTAACTTTATGCATGTAACCCAACATATGTGAATCATTTTGCTATAACTGCTATTATAGCAATATTGTTTAAAATTGTACTTGTTTTAAAATGTATTACTGGAGCTTTTCTCCTCGGGTCTCCACTGAAAATGGGCCACAAGCCCAGTTGGACAAACCTGGTTAACAAATGTAAATAAATAAATAAATAAATAATAAAGTTGCATTAAAAAGAAGCTAAGTTACAATTTTACATTGATATAGTTCAATAGGTCAACAATAAACATTTTTTGTTTGTATAAAATTGTGCAAATGCATAGTAGACACATTGGCGAGAGAGGTGTAATGAGGTACTAAGTATGGTCCTCTTTCTGTGCTTAAAAGTTGATTTATTGTCATTTTAGTGTATTTTTACTGTTTTTCTGAAAAAAAATAAAAAAAACAAACAAATTCTATCTGCTTGCTCATTTCTCCCACCTTTTTCTTTAAACTGGAGTAGTCCGGATTCAGACCTGCTGAATTCAGGACTGTAATGACGTTTCTGAGTTGCCCAGACCTTACTGTGTTAGAGGGAAGCCTTTCTGCTTATCAGTGGGAGTGGAAAGCATTAAGCAGCCTATCTACCACTAGAGGAGTGGTTTCCAGCTCTGAAATTGTACCTTATTGGCCATTTTGGGCTGCATTCTATACCTTTTAACTTTCTACTTTAAAAACCCATGTTTGCACGGGTTTACTCTTGATTTTGCTCAGCGGATCATGTTTTGGCATCCTGCAGACTACAAAGGCAGCAGAAAGAAAAAAAGAGAGCCTTTAAATGATTATAAGTATCTCGATCTGCCTGTTTTTTCTTAAATTTGCTTAAAATCATTTATCGCACTTTACCTTAGCCATTTTTCTAATTTATTGCTTTATTTCAACTGCATTTATTGTTTTGTTGGCTATGTGCATGCCTTTTCTGTGCTTAAAAGTTGATTTACTGTTGTTTTAATGTATTTTTACTGTTTTTTCTGAAAAAAAAAAATTCTGTTTGCTCATTTCTCCTGCCTTTTTCTGTAAACTAGAGTAGTCCAGATTCAGATTTGCTGAATTCAGGACTGTATTGGAGTTTCTGAGTTGCCCAGACCTTACTGTATTAGAGGGAAGCCTTTCTGCTCATCAGTTGAAGTGGTAAGCACTGAGCAGCCTATCTACCACTAGAGGAGTGGTTTCCAGCTTTGAAATTGTACCTTATTGGCGGTTTTGGGCTACATTCTATCCCTTTTAACTTTACCAGTGCCAGAAAGTCTACTCTTCAAATTTTCCCTTAGATCCTTCTCATTTTTATCTTTTTGCTCTCAAACTAGATTATTTAAGTCCAGCACTTTTCAGAACTTCTTGCAGCATTTACCGTAGCATATATACTGCTACCAGCACTTCTTGCAGCATTTACCATTGCATATAAACTGCTACTAACACTAAACGTTCCATATAGGAAAGTACAAAACAACTTCAGTACTTATAAATTTAGCACCTATCCAGGCATGTCTAGAGGACATTTCCCTGTGCTTTCTCCTGTTAACCTGGTAAATGTGCATCATGAGGCAATGTAGCAACTGCCTCATGTACACAGACAACCCTTTCCTCTTACTTCCCAACACTATGATTTGTGAGAGATGCACATATATTGACAAATTGGAAGCCAGGCACTCTCCAGCCAAGACTGGATTAGCCAGTCAAGAGGAGAAGTTTAGCACGTGCACCTTACCACATGGAACACACAGCCCTCCAGAACATATATCACCACAATCCTCACATAGTATCACTAAACACAAACACACTTTCGCTGAGGCTGTCAATAAAAATCTGCCCAAACAACAGAGACCATAGAGGCAGAAATGCAAGCAACCATCACATCCCAACATAAACCATGACACACATAGCTCACATAGTGTGTCACTCAGCCAGAGCCCCTAAGGCAATACAGCTTACCAAATACACTAGTCATAGGTGACTCAACAGTAAGGCACATTGATGTCCCACTCACTAGGTTGAATAAGGAGAAGGTCATGGTCAGCTGCCTGTCAGGCACCAGGACCCGCCACATAACAAAAGCACTTAGGTCACTCCACAACAGGCACAAATATGACTCTGTCATTGTCCATGTTAGTGTGAATGACCTAAGATGTACCTCCCTGGACTATACGAAAAGAGACATGGAGGAGCGCTCAGATCATGTAGCCCAGGCAGGTATGACCCTAGCCCTGAGGAGCATCCTACCGTCACCCAGAATGATACTACAGTACAAGCAGAAAATTATTGACTTCAACAACTGGCTAAGTTTCTGGTGTCATTCAAAAGGGATCCAGTATCAGTCTGCCTGGGATGACATGATCGACAGACCTCAATGCTTTGCCAGAGATGGCCTGCACCTGTCATCCCTGGGATTCCGGATGCTGGTCAAGGCTCTTGACACCCCTATATTGCCTTTTTTTAGGCAATGTCTGGAAGAAAAAAATTACTACTGTAACAGATACAAGCAAACGAAATCTGAGGGTTATGCTATTCAATGCTATAAGTCTAAATCTCAAAATGCACTCGCTTGAAACACTCCTTAAATTGGAGAACATCGACATCTGTGCAGTAACAGAGACTTGATTCAAGGCTCCAGAGAGCACCCCAGCACTAGCAGAATATAATTCATACCACACCTTTTGGCCCCTAAATCTGGACTGAAGCCCTAAATGCGGTGGTGTCTCCATATAAATAAAGGATACGCACACCTCTAAACTAGTAGCCCAACATAACGCATCTGAAATACTTCAGGTACAACTAACACTGGGTAAAACTGCAATCCAAGTTGTAGCCTGCTATAAATCTCCCACCATGTCCCAAGACTCCCAGTCCACATTCCTAAACACATTGGAAAACATTAAGGTACAACCCAACACCCTTATACTGGGAGACTTAATTACCCCGCCATTAACTGGGAAAATTACTCATGTACCAACGCACTTGCTCAACGCTTTCTGGAATTCATTAATTCCAATGCCCTGGACCAGCTCATTCTTACCCCCACAAGGGGAAGAAACATCCTTGACCTGGTCATTACTAACATGGGTGACCATTGCTCTACACCGGAAATCAACTTCTCCCTGGTCAGATCTGACCACAAGCTAATAACCATGGATATCCACATCCCACCAACCCCTGAAGGAAGCCACTGTGAAAAACTTCTCCAAAGCCAACTTTGGTCTTCTAAAAACAGAAGTGGCAAACTTCACATTGCCCCTGCAAATGGAAAATAGGTGCATGACTGCTGAATCATACACCAAAGCACTGTATGAGCACATAGACAAGTGCATGGAATAGGCCATACCAAACAGAACCAAGATGATCTCCTCAAAAAAAGGAAGCCAATCTGGTGGTCCCCTGCCATAAACAGGCTCTACAACAGAAATAAGAAACTGCTGCAGAAAATTGCAAAGTCACAAGACTGGAAAAACTCCCTTGCTAACCTCAGCAAAAAACTGAGATCTCTCATCAAATCCTCTAAAGCTAACTACAAAAACAAAATTGCTGCAGATACTAAGGACAACTACAAGGCATTCTATAGTTATGTCAAGAATTTACAGGGCAATACTCAGATCTGCTCTAAGCTACAACACAATGGCAACACATATTCCGAGCCAACTGATATTGCCAATATATTGGCCAACAGGTTCAGTTCAAACTTTACCCCCCTTTCACCCCCTAAAGGGCCAATCACAATACCTGAGGAATGCCAAGTCCCTAATATCACAGCTGCACAGGTAAAAACTGCACTGTCCAAAGCCAAGAATACAGCTTCCATGGGACCTGATAATATCCCTGGCTGTGTTCTACATGAACTACAAAGTGAACTGGCACCACATTTGAGTGCCCTGTTCAATCACAGCCTCACTTCAGGGTTTGTCCCTTCAGAATGGTGCACTGCTACAGTCATCCCACTCCACAAGGGGGGGGGGGGCAACTACTGACCCCGGGAACTACCGCCCTATTAGCCTGACAAGTCTGATATGTAAGGCTATGGAATGCATCATCATGGACCTTATAAACAGGGACATAGGGAATCTCCAAACTCTGGACCCCACCCGGTTTGCGTTTGTGAAAGGTAAGTCATGCATGCTCAACCTGATAGACTTATTCGAGTCTGTCACCAAAGCTGTGGATGAAGGCAAGGTAGTTCACACAGTCTACCTTGATCTTGCCAAGGCCTTCAACACCATCCTTCACTCAGGAATTATAGATAGACACTCTAAACTAGGTATAAATCCCTATGTCATAAGATGTGTTGCCAACTTGCTCACTGATAGAACCCACACTGTCAAAGTAGCGGACTCCAAATCTGACTACCGACCAGTTACAAGTGAAGTCTCACAGGGATCTGCCCTAGGTCCTCTCCTGTTTGGCATCTGCTTCTCTGAAGTTCAAGCCAATACTAATGGACTATGGCTGACCAAGTTCGCCGTTGACTGCAAACTGGGTGCCATTATTGATTCACCAACTGATTTAGACATTCTACAAAAAGGCCTCACTGAGACCAGTGATTGGTTCTGGAACCATGGCCTAAAGCTCAATGCCAAAAGTGCATTGTCATTCCCTTTGGGTAAAACTCAGTACCCATGAACTACCATATCAGCGGTAGTCCACTAAACACTGAAGGTGTGATAAGAGATCTGGTGACACAGGTTGACAGCAACCTCTCCTTTGATAACCACATTGCCACTGTGGTCAGAAATTCCTTCTATGTGGCACATCTCATTACAAAAGGTTTTTCCTCCAGAAAGAAGGAGGTCATAATCCCTCTCTACTTGTCCCTTATTAGACCTGTTATAGAACACAATGCCCCATTTGGTATGTAACTCACTAGACACCTACAACAACTGGAAAGGCCACAAAAATACCTCACTAAGAGGATCTTAGACCTTAAACATGTGCCCTACATGGACAGACTCAAAAAAACTCCAGCTATACTCTGTCTCATATCGCTTGCTTAGAGGCGATCTCTGCTTGACCTACAAAGCCATGTCTGACCCAGAACTGTTAGATATGCTACATCTAAAGAAATCCCAGTCCTTCCATGCCACATGCTCCAGGGACCTCAACCTCATTACCTCAATAAACAGAAATTGCTGGAGGGACAGGTTCCTAACCCAGAGACTCCCCATACTCTGGAACAAACTTCCCATTCATGTCAAGCAGAGCACTTCACTGGCCCTCTTCAAGTGAAATCTTGATGAGTGGATGGGCAATAGAAAGTTCATCCCAGAGATCACTTCAGTGGCCCAGCTCGATAGCGGCACTGGGACCTAACGTCGGGAAACACAATGCCAGGGAATTTATTTGGCTAGGCTTGTACAGACTTCAGGACCATTAGCCTAGTATACACCTATGAACATATGACAAATTGAAGGGTGCTAAATCTTAATTCATGTAACAAAAGAACATATTTAAATAAATATATCCAATATACCCAAAACGGTTTAAAATCAACAGAAAAAGCAATGAAAAGCAATGAAATATGAAAACACAAACTTTTATTGGTTAATTGTGTTTTGGTGTGATTTTTGTTGAATGTCAAAATAAAGTAATTTGCAAAACATGTGGTCTTGATTTTTGTATCGGACAACCTTACAGAGAGACATTCTATCAAAATGAAAGCAAAGAAGCAAAGGAACTGTTTACATATAGCAAGAGATTTTTTTTTTCATGAAAAGTGCAAAACAAAGAGAAGGAAAGTATGTCAAGACATTTTATTGCATTCAGTTCAGTTCTCATAATATTTAAGACATAGCCATGGAATGTCAGAGAGCTCCTGCATGTTAAAGAACTGTGTCTAAGTAGCCCATGGAAGCTACCACTCTTAGCGAATATACCAGTAAGAAACTTTACTGTGTCTAGTTATGGGGACTTAGTAATAAAAAGAATCAAGTAAGCAATATTTCTGCCTTTACAAGAAAAGGGCCTAAAAATTGCACATAAGACAAGTGACAGAATAAAAGTCTTGCACGTTGAGATTTGGTTTCTTAATACTGATAAGTGCACAGAGATTATGAGGCAATAATGTGCAACCTTGAAGGCAAATGTACAGTACAAGATAATACTGCTCTAAACGCCTGCATCGCCTAGGCAACCATGGACAAAAATTAGCATTGATTTTATGGTCCTTTGTCTATTTCTGAATATCTGTTAGTCACTTCTGATGATTATAGTAGATATTCTGCCAAAGAGGCAGTCATTTATATGTCTATGAATCCTGTAATAACAATTACGGACAAAATATTCTCTGTACTTTGGGATACCTGAGATTCTGAGAATTGACAATATCAGGGCATTCAATGGACAGCAGCTCACTGACTTTGACAGATAAACAGGTTTCAATGACAGGAAAATTAAAGTTCTCTGGCCACTAGTAAAGGGATAGCTGAAAGGTTTATGTTTATTTATAAGAAAGCATTGAGAACAACTTTTAATAAAGGGACAGGTCACAAACATCACCTCCAGATTTTCTTCAGGTACTATAAAATGACACTTTACCCTTTCTCAGGGTATTCCATGCATAGGTTTTCCTGCACAGTTTTAAAAAAAAAACTGTTTACTCTGGTTTCAGCTATAAAACACTGTGTTAAATATGCTATTAGAAGCTGTAACACCAGAAAGAAAATCAAAATGAAAGAATTTGCAAGTAGAACTATAGATTGCACATAACATTATTTGGAAGACCATGGACTGGTTAAACAAGTGAGATCCAGCAAAACACTCCTTAGACCACCACACAGCCTCAATGCACTATGGACATTTAGGGTTTCATGAGAAATGCTTCTATAAATGGACATAGACTCATAAGGTATACATTTGTCAAAATGTTGAACAACAATTCTTTCAGTCAGTCAGATTTTAAATCTGATCAAGACTCTCATAGAACTATTAGTGATGAATGTTTTTTTAAAAGAAGAGTGAAAAAAGACTGATTATTTAAAAAATAGTGGGGGTACTCAGAAATATATTGTGGTGTGCAATCTTTTTTTTTTCTAGCAGGACTGCACAGTGTGCTATGAGGGAATGATTGTATTGCAGTGGTATGAGGACACTTGCATGAAGCACTCCAGCGGTCCGCTGCATAATGCCACATGCAAATGTGGCAGTTAAGAGGCACAACTATTGTAAATTAGTGATATGCTCTTCTCCAGAGCCTTGCACTGTTATCATGTTCATAAAGCAAAGCACTAAACAAAGTATCAATCATACTCTCTGGACCAAAAAAGTTAGCAAAAAAGAACCTCCAACTTATTGAGGAAGATCCCATGCTGGCAAACTCATTAATGGATAAAAACAAACCCCTAAAGGTTGGTGACATCTCTCTGTGGATAACCAGAAAAAAGTTAGCAAATGTGCTAAATCTACTGTAGTTAGCTTAGAAACTGGCCAATACTTGCAGAGACCTTCTACAGAGATGATAATCCTGACTCTGAAAAGGGAAATTCCATCAATGTGCTTAACTAAGTGCTAAATACAATCCCATATTTCCTCAATTAAGAATATTGTTAGACAGCTGGAGGGGGCAATGTCAACATTTGAAAAAAGATTGTCAAATTAGGAAAATTACAATCTTATACTCACTGTGTGAAATGATGCAGAAGAAGAAGTTCCCACACCTTCAAAAACTCAATTATAGTTTAAGAATGACATTCAGGGAGTGAGAATATTGTTATAAGGGTTCTGCCTGAGGGAGTAACTCAAGAGAAACTTGGGCCTGCGTACAAGAATTTTTTTACAAAGATTGTTGGTTCCTCTACAGCCCTGTAAACATATTTAGTGGATAGAATGCACAGGTCTTTTTTCCCTGCTAAAGGCAATTTACACAGGCCATTATATGTCAACCTTTTAGGAAGACAGGTACGTAACAGGCAAAAAGTCATGAGGACCATAAGATACCTAGCCATATACATCTTTAAGTAGACAAGCTTAAAAGTTCTTGCCACTCTTTTCAAGCACTTAACAGTGCATACCCCCCAAATCAAGCAGGGAGATACATAAAAACCTCAGTGTAAATTTTGGTCTACCCATCCAGTCATCAAGAATAGCCTCGAAGGTAGCCAGAGTAGTACTTTGTTTGACCTGTAGTGGTAACTTATTTCATTGGCTAGAAATACATTGTTAAGAACCCATCCATCCAGCGAGTCTTGTTTATTTGTCAGTGTAGATTTAGCTCCTTAGTGCAGATGCTTATAGAGCCACTGGCTTTGTGAAGAAATAGGAGGTCAGATAGGATTGGGTCTTTCATGGGTTGAAAAACAAAACCCAGGTCACTTTGCAGAAACCTGTAAACTACCGTTTATAGGGAGAGTCCCACTAAGCTATCTGGGTAGTTGAAGGATTTAAGACCTTTAAAATTCTTGATTAGAAATCTTTGTAGCCTTTCGAGTTGAGCAATATGTTTGGATTTGTACGCGCCAAAGGGGACACTGTATTTAGTGACTGGTCTGATAAGGAAAGAGTACAGTGGTAGGATGACTTCTTTAGATTTTTTTCAGTTAATGCCTTTCAAGTACTCAGAGCAACTAAAAAAAACATCCATTCACTTGGAATGGCTGCAATTTAAGAATATCTGTGGACTTTTCAAAGGACATAAGTCATCAAAGGGCTAATATGGCCCCTAATATGCAAACAATAATTAAAAGTGAAAAAATCTAAATGTTGCAGCCTTCACTATACATACACCAGGAAAGGATTAGGTCATAGAACTGATAACTGTTTCAGGTGAAAGTGAGTTTGTATCAGATTATTTGGTCATGAATAATGCAGGCTTTGTGTGCCACTATAGCTTTTATTTTTGAGAAACATACAGTGGCACAGCAGGTAGTATTGTCACCTCACATCAAGAAGTTCCCTGGTTTGATTCTCAGCTGGGGTGCCTTCTGTGTGAAGTCTGCATGTCCTCCCTGTGTTTGCGTGGGTCTCCTCCAAGTAACTGAAGAGTAGGAGGACTGAACACTCTAAATTGACCATAGGTGTGAGTGGTTTGGAAGAACCACTGTGGCAGGGCCAGCCACCCAGTAGTATAAACCTTGGCTCTAAATAATTGTCACTGTTGAAGTGACACCCCAACCCCATGTGCACAAATGGCAAAAAGGGTTATGGATGGATGGATTCACATTACCCAGTAATAAGAAGGTAACATTACTTTGCTGATGAACCATAAGGCAATATATTCAGGTATTCATAAAATTTTATTTTAAAGCTTAAACAGAAAATGAAAATGAACATGAGTCAACAATACTATCCTTTTCCTGGGGACAAGCTCCCTTGTAGCCTTCAGGCCCACAAAACTAATTTATTTGATTTTCAAAGCTCTTCTTTGTTAGACTGGAGCACTTGGTAAACTAGAAAATAATTTTTCATCCTCCTTAGAGTTTATATGACTTTATGAGTCTGAAAAATGTTAATAGTAGTAACAATAATAGCAGTAGTAGTAACAATAATAGCAGTAGTAGTAACAGTAGTAGTAGAGGTTGCAATAGTAGTAGTAGTGGTATGGATGGCACAGCTCTTTGTATGTGGGTGCAGGGGGGTGGGAGTTCTCCCTTCAAAAATTATGTGGTTTGATTTAGTATATTAGCTTCTGCTCTTTAAAAGTATATGAGACATTTTCTTATGCTGTTACAATAGTCTTTACTATCTAAGGAGTCATCTGTATATGCCGTGCTCTGTACTTACTAGTTAAAATCTTTGTACATGGGTCAGGTACTTTATGCTGCTATAACATGGCTATGTTGGACATCATTGTTAAATGCTGTATTCTGTGTTAGCTAATGAAATCAAGAGGTAATATGTTGTATGCTGCATTCTGTGCTAGCTAATGAAGTTAACAGCTAATATGGCCTCATACACTGATTGTTACTGTCCTACTGTAACTGCACGGTTCAAAATCTACTTAAAGAAGGCAATAGTGCAAACTAGAGGAAAAGAGAGCATACCAGGTCCCAAAACATCAGCTACTGCCTATATCAGGCATCAGTATTGAGACGTCTCCAGTCCAGAATACTGGCAATAACATGTAGAAAAAAGACAAGTAACCACGACTCCCAATAAGGTAAAACATGACAGATGGTCACATAAAGCCGGTACCAGTCAATATCAACTAGAGTCTAAACTAAGTCAAAGACTACACAGAACATCAAAAATGGTCTGGCAGTTAGCACAGAGGGTTCAGGCTTTATGCATTCCTGTACCTAAAGTGCAGGGTTTGATTCCTTTTGCCTACTGTATGACTCTGAGCAAGTCATTTTTGCAGACACTGCTCCCAGGTCATCCGTGAAAAGGTACTCTTGTGCCTAGTATGCTTATCCAGTTGACATCTGTATACAGAAAAGACGAACTGTCACTAACCTGAAGTCCCAACTAGCAATGGGAAAAAAACTAAAAAACAAAAAGTAAAACGCAAACCAGCCAGCCGTAAGAAATCCAGCCCAAAACAAAACTTAAAAAAATAACACACTAATCCACAACAAATTAATTATCCAGGATGTTGCAGGCTACATTATCTTCCAAATAAACCACTTAAAAGATATGAAAAGAACCTTTAAAGTAAGCAGAACCAGGACCATTAGACTCATCGCTCCCACGTGTGCAGATTTTAACACCAGATTAACTCATTGTCCCATCCAAACAATTTATGTAAATCCAAACCCCATTCTTGATCTGACAGCCAGCCCAACCACAAGCTTTGATCAACAATAACGTCATGTCTGTCACTCTAATATGTCATATATATACTTGCTGATTGTTTGGCAGTCTTTTTTTATTTTTTCATTTCATCAAGATAAAAAAAATGATAGATATGTTCTGAAAATCAAGTACAACCACCAACATCTTTTTTCAAAAGTGAAGGAAAGATCAGCTAAATCTGAGGTATTCTAAGGTAAATGTTCAATGCGCCTGCTGACTTTGTGCTCTTGGCTCCCACCTTCTCTTTAATTTTACTGTAATGGAAAGTTAAATTTTAGGAATCAGAGGATGACTTTTCTTATTTATTATTTTATTTTCACATTTGTTGACTGGGTTAGTCCAGCTCAGCGGAAAGCCCTTTTTCAGCAGAGGCCCTAGGAGAAAAGTTCCAGCTTAAGCAAAAATTACAATAATACAATACAATAATAATAATATAATACAATAATAATAATACAATACAATACAAAACCGCAATCCAGATTGTAGCTTGCTACAGACCCCCCATCATGCCCCAGGATCCCACTCCTCTTTTCTTGATACACTGGAAAATATTAACACTGTAATAATGGGTGATTTCAACTACCCTACCATTAACTGGGGAAACTACTCATGTACCAACTCTTTTGCTCAACATTTTCTGGAAATCATCAATTTCAACGCCTTGGATCAACTTATCCACACCCCCACCAGGGGCAGCAATATCCTAGACCTGGTCATCACCAACATGGGTGACCTGTGTTCCACACCAGAGGTCAGCTCCTCATTGGTCAGATCTGACCACAAGCTAATCACCCTAGACATGCACATCCCACTTCCACCCCCCATTAGGAAAACAACCATAAAAAATTTCTCCAAAGCCAACTACACGCTTCTTAAGACAGAAGTGACAAACTGCACGACACCCATGCAGATGGACAATAGAGGTAGGACTGCTGAATCCTACACAAATGCACTACATAAGCACTTACACAAGTGCATGGATCGTGCTATCCCTAACAGAACCAAGATGCTATCCTCCAAAAAAAGGAAGCCAATCTGGTGGTCTTCTGCCATAAACAAACTCTACAATAGAAGAAAGAAACTGTTGCAAAAAAGAGTAAAATCCCACAATTGGAGGAACTCGCTGGTCAGCCTCAGTAAGAAGCTGAGATCCCTCATAAAATCCTCCAAAGCTAGTTATGAAAACAAAATTGCCACTGATTCTAAAGACAACCACAAAGCATTCTATAGCTATGTCAAGAATCTTAATGGCAACACTCAGATCTGCTCTGAGTTACAGCACAATGACACTAAATATACAGAACCAACTGATATTGCCAACATCCTGGCAGATAGGTTCAGTGCTAACTTTAACCCCCTCTCACCCCCTAAAGGGCCCATCTTTATACCGGAAGAATGCAAAGTTCCTGTAATCATGGCTGCACAGGTAAAAACCTCACTCTCCAAAGCCAAGAACACAGCATCCATGGGACCTGACAACATCCCAGGCTGCCTTCTACATGAACTACAAAATGAACTGGCACCCCACCTAAGTACCATGTTCAATCATAGCCTCACTTCAGGCTTTGTGCCCATTGAATGGTGCACCATGACAGTTATCCCACTCCACAAAGGGGGCGGCCACAACAGACCCCGGGAATTACCACCGCATTAGCCTGACGAGCCTCGTCTACAAGGCCATGGAATGTATCATCATGGAACTCATAAACAAAGACATTGGATATCTCCAAACCCTATACACCACACAGTTTGGGTTTGTAAAAGGCAGATCATGTCTCCTAAACCTGAAAGACTTCTTTGAAGTAGTCAACAAAGCCATAGATGAGGGTAAGGTGGTTCACACAGCCTATCTAGATCTCGCCAAGTCATTCGACACCATCCTCCACTCTGGAATTATAGATAAACTCACTAAACTAGGTATAAATCCCTATGTCACAAGATGGGTTGCCAACTGGCTTACTGACAGAACCCACACTGTGAAAGTAGCAGACTCCAAATCAGACTTTAGACCAGTGACAAGTGGAGTAACACAGGGTTCAGTCCTGGGTCCTCTCCTGTTTGGTATATGCTTCTCTAAAGTACAGGCTAACACAGAAGGTCTTTGGCTAACTAAATTCACAGATGACTGCAAACTAGGAGCCATAAT
Source organism: Protopterus annectens (assembly GCF_019279795.1). Taxonomy (NCBI): domain Eukaryota; kingdom Metazoa; phylum Chordata; order Ceratodontiformes; family Protopteridae; genus Protopterus; species Protopterus annectens. Next base: position 1,903,742,063 of record NC_056733.1, on the reverse strand, counting down.
CAAAACTCCTAACAATGTGGACATCCTACAAAAGGGCCTCACTGAGACAGATGCCTGGTGTCAAAGATATGGTCTCAAGCTCAATGCCAAAAAGTGCATTGTCATCCCCTTTGGTAAAAACTCTGTACCCATGAACTACCACATAGGTGGTAGTCTACTTAACACCAAAAGTGTGATCAGAGACCTTGGGACACAGGTGGACAGTAGTCTCTCCTTTGATAATCACATCTCCACAGTGGTCAGGAAATCCTTCTACGTGGCACACCTCATCACAAAAGGTTTCTCATCCAGACAAAAGAGGTCATTGTTCCCCTCTACTCATCACTCATTAGACCCATTATAGAGTACAACGTCCCTTTTGGTATGTACCTCACAAGACATCTACAGCAACTGGAAAGGCCACAAAAATACCTCACAAAGAGGATTACTGGCCTCAAAAAGATGCCTTACGCAGGCCGTCTCAAAAAACTCCAGCTTTACTCCGTCGCATATCGCCTACTCAGAGGCAATCTCTGCCTAACATACAAAGCTATGTCAAACCCAGAGCTGTTGGACATGCTCCACTTAAAGAAATCCCAATCCCGCCGAGCTACACGCTCTGGGGACCTAAACCTTGTCGCCACAATAAACAGAACATGCTGGAGGGACAGATTCCTGACCCAGAGACTTCCCATACTCTAGAACAGACTACCTATCTATGTCAAACAGAGCTCCTCATGAGCACTCTTCAAGAAAAATCTTGATGACTGGATGGGTAATAGGAAATTCACCCCGGGGATCACTTCTGTGGTTCTGCTTGACAGGGGCACAGGAAAATAATTTTCTTGGGTGGCGAAAGCCAGGGTACCTTTTTGGCTAGGCTTGTATAGGCCCTAGGGCCAATAGCCTAGTACCTACCTATGAACCTATAATACAGAGTTAATTACAGTCACATAGATCTGTATCCAATAGTGAATGCAAAACATATCTGATTAAACTGTCTCCAGAAAAAACAATGCAGTCCTGAGTAAACCATTCACTAATGAAACCGAGCAGAAGAAAAGAGAATGCTGCATACTTATATTGACAGTAGATCACAATACGTAGAGCATTTAATGTCAAATGCATCAGTACAGCTACCTCTTTTTTTTTTTTTTGTTTTGTTTGCTGCAATCCACAGTTATGGCTTAAGTTTTCAATAATCATTATGACCACACACCCTTCCCTTATACTGCATTTGCCTCTTACTTCTTAGCCTGTGATGTCCAGTCTAATCCCACACAAGAAGTACATTTCACTTAATTATTTATCCCACCTCAATGCTCTCATTCCTTCTCAAAATGAAGCAAACCAAATTACACAAAGTAAATCTGTTCCAATTAGATAGGTGCATCACTGTGCTCTGTGGTGAATGTAGTTTTTCCAGTACTTTCTTAAGTACTTAAGTTGTACGCCAATGCATCCAAAACATCCAAGTATAGTAACAGTTTTGCTTGTTTAATCTGGAATGAAAATGCTCATTCCTAACCACCCCAGTACCAGTAAGCATATATGAAGAACGTGTTTTTTTTAACTTTATTACAGAACAGTAGTTTTATTTTTGGTGGATGCCCTATTGACCATACCCAAGAACTCTCAAAGTCTGATCCTGAGACTCAGGTCTTTAGATAGATATTACTGTTTATATATGACAAAATCTTAGAATTACTCAGCTCAGAGGCCATAATCTGCATTTTAGCAGTGTGTGTGTGTGTGTGTGTGTGTGTGTGTGTGTGTGTGTGTGTGTGTGTGTGTGTGTGTGTGTGTGTGTGTGTGTGTGTGAAAGAGAGAGAGGGAGAGTATGTGTTTTAGAACTACTAGGATTATTAGAACTTCCATACTGGGATTTTTTATATTTACAAGCAAAAAATAAATAAGTAAATAAATAAAATAAAATAAAAACAGGAAAATAATTAAGCATTAATTTGGTTACTTTTTAAGTAAAATATAGCACAAGTTTTGAGTTTAGAATGACAACTTCTCAAAAATATTGTTCTTTCCCTTAAGTTCATTATGATCATGCCAGTCAGACAACTTAGGTTCATAGGTTCATACTAGGCTATCTGCCCTGGGGTGATTCTAAGCCTAGCCCAATTCTGTATGGCTTATGCCACCCCTTGATTTGAGTATACTGTGCCCTTTTTAAGGTTTAGTTTACTGTGCCTCTGTCTAATAGTGACACGGGAGTAATCCCTGGGACAAACCTACAATCCCCCATCCACCTATCGAGATTCTTCTTGAAGAGATTCAGTGAGGTGCTCTGCCTCACATGAACTGGAATTCTATTCCAGAGTGAAGGGAGCCTCTGGGTTATGAACCTGTCCCTCCAGCAAGTTCTATTTATTTCTGTGCTGAGGTTCAAGTCCCTCAAGCGTGTGGCTCTAAGGGATTTAGATTTACTGAGGTGGAACATGTCCATTAATTCTGGATTTGACATAGCTTTGTATGTCAGGCATAGATCACCTCAAGTAGGCGGTAGGCAACTGAGTAGAGCTGGAGTTTTTAAACCGAGCAGCATATGGCATCTGTTTGAGACCCTTGATCCTCTTGGTGAGATACTTTTGGGGTCTTTCTAATTGCTGCAGGTGTCGGGTAAGGTACATCCCAAAAGGGGCATTGTATTCTATGATGGGCCTGATGAGGGATGAATAAAGGGCACGATTACCTCTCTTGATCTAGATGTGAAACCCTTTGTGATGAGGTGGGCTATGTAGAAGGTCTTTCTAACCACTTTGGCAATGTGGTTTTCAAAGGAGAGATTGCTATCAACTTGGGTCCCCAGGTCCCTAATAACTTTCTCTGTACTTAATGGGTTTCCGCCTATGTGGTAATTTCTGGGCACATTGTTTTTGCCAAAGGGTATGACTATACATTTTTTGGCATTTAGCTTTAAACCATGGGCTGGCACCAGTTATCTGTCTCTGTGAGACCTTTTTGAAGGATGTTTGTGTCAGCTGGAGAGTTGATTATGGCGCCCAGTTTGCAGTCGTCTGCGAACTTGGTGAGCCATAGTCCTCCCACGTTTGCCTGTACCTCGGAAAAGTATATACCGAACAAGAGTGGTCCCAGGACAGAACCCTGTGGGACGCCACTTGTGACCGGTTTTGAGTTGGACATGGCTCCAGCAACTCTCATTCTGTGGGTTCTGTCTTTGAGCCAGTTTGCGACCCATCTTGTGACATAGGGGTTTATATTTAAGCTGGATAGTTTATCTATGATGCCCGAGTGGGGTATTGTGTCAAATGCCTTTGCAAGGTCCAGATAGGCTGTGTGGACTACCTTCCCTTCATCTATGGCTTTGGTGACTGTTTCGAAGAAGTCAACCAGGTTCAAAAGGCAGGATCTGCCCTTGACAAAGCTGAACTGGGTAGGATCTAGTGTCTGTAGGTCCCCAATGTCTTTGTTTATGAGCTCCATGATGATCCTCTCCATAGCCTTGCAGACTAAGCTAGTCAGGCTTATGGGGCGATAGTTTCCAGGGTCCATACAGGCTCCACCTTTGTGGAGTGGGACCACTGTTGCTGTACGCCATTCTGTGGGCACATATCCTGTAGTGAGGCTGAGATTGTATAGCTGTTTTATTTGAGGGATTAGTTCCTCTTGGAGTTCATGTAGGACGCAACCTGGGATGCCATCTGGTCCCATGGAAGCAGTGTTTTTTGCTTTGGAGAGGGCAGCCTTCACCTGAGCATCAGAGATGTTTGGGAGGCAGCCCTCTGCCGGGACAGATGCTTGCTCTTTGGGGGGGCGGGGTGGAGAAGTTTGCACTGAACCTGTCTGCCAGGATATTGGCGATGTCTGTGGGTTCAGTGTATTTTTTGTTGTTTAGAATCAACTCAGAACAAGTCTGGGAGTTGCATCCCAGGTTTCTAACATAATTGAAAAAAGCCTTATGATTGTCTTTGGTGTCTTGTGCAATTTTTCTCTCGAAGCTGGCCTTGGAGGATTTTATGAGGGATCGTAATTTTTTGCTAGTACTGATCAGAGATGCTTTCCCTATTAGGGATTTTGCTCTATCATGTAGTAGCTTCCTCCTTCTGTTGTACAGTTTATTTATGGCAGGGGTCCACCAGACTGGATGCCTGCCTTTGGATGATTGGGTCTTGGTTTTGTTTGGGATAGCATGATCCATGCATTCCTGGAGATGTCCGTAGAATGCGTTTATATAGGATTCTGTAGTTTGGGCCGTAGTTTCCACTGGCCCTGGGGCCTTGAAGGATTCCACTTTGGTTTTGAGAAGTGAGAAGTTCGCTTTTGAGAAGTTTTTCACTGTGGTTTTCTGGGCTGGTGGTGGGGTCGGGATGTGGACATCCAGTGAAATTAATTTATGGTCTGATCTTACCAATGAGGGATATACTTCTGGTGTGGAGCATAGAGTCCCCATGTTGGTAATGATCAGGTCTAGTATGTTGTCCCCTCTTGTGGGAGTGGTGACTAGTTGTTCCATAGCATTTGAGTTTATAATTTCCAGGAACCTTTGGGCTAAGGTGCTGGGGCTTGAGTAGTGCTCCCAGTCAATGTTTGGGTAGTTGAAGTCACCCAATATAATGGTGTTCGGAGAGATCTTCATGTTCTCCAATGTTTTCAGGAAAGCCGAGTGGGATTCCTGACTTTGAGAGGGTGGTCTGTAGGATGCTATAAACTGAAAAGCAGTCTTGCCCACTGTTAGTTGCACATGGATGGTCTCCGATAATTGCAATGCCACTAACCTGGAGGTGTGGATATCCTTAATAAATATGGAAACTCCCTCCTTTTGTGGTTCGGTCCAGGTTTTGGGGCCGAAAAGCATGATATGAGGTATAGCCTGGTAGTGCTGGGGTGCTCTCTGGAGCCTTGAACCAGGTTTCTGTCACTGCACAGATATTGATGTTCTCCATACTGAGGAGAGCTTCGAGTGCGTGCATCTTGAGGTTAAGACTTCTGGCGTTTAGCAGCATTACCCTTAGTTTCTTGTTCCTTGTGCTGTCTATGGGGGTGGGTTTGACTTTTGAGCCTTGCCTAAAAAAGGCACTATGGGGGTGGCAAGAGCCTTTGCCAATATCCAAAAGCCCAGTGGTGACAGGTGCAAGCCGTCCCTAGTGAAGCAACGTGGCTTGTCGAGCATGTCATCCCTGGCTGACAGACATTGGATCCCCTTTGAATGACACCAACATTTTAGCCAATTGTTAAAATCGATCATTTTGTCTTTGTACTGTGGCATCATTCTAGGTGAGGGTAAGATGCTGCTGAAGGTCAGGGTCATACCAACCTGGGCTACATGATCAGAGAGCTCCTCTATGTCTCTTTTCATGTAGTCCAGGGAGGTACGTCTCAGGTCATTCACACCAGCATGTACAATGACTGAGTCATATTTGTATTTGCTTTGGAGTGACCTGAGTGCTTGCGTTATGTGGCGGATCCAAGCACCCAACAGGCAGCTCACCATGACCTTCTCTTTATTCAGCCTGGTGAGCGGGACGTCAGTGTGTCTGACAATAGAGTCACCTATTACAAGAGTATCAGGTGTGTTATTCAGCCTTAAGGGCTGTGGCTGCTTGGCACACTGACTTTGTGGGTTATGTGTTGTGCGTGTTTTGTTTTGAGGTAGCGTTTGCTTAGATGTCTGCTTTGGAGGTCTCTGTTGCTTAGGTAGATTTTTATTTAGAGCCTCCGAGTATGTTTTTGTGCATTTATGTGTTTGGTTTGCTGATGTGGTGGGACTATGTGATACTGGAATTGTGTTGTGTGAGGTTACCTTCTCCTCCTGACTGGTTACACCAGTTTTGAAATGAGAGAGCTCAGCCTCCAGTTTGGCTAAATAGTTGCATCTCTCACATATATTTGAACCTGTTTGGAGGAGGAGAGTGTTGTCCGTGTACATGAGACAGTTGTAACATTGCCTCAAAATTCCCAGATTCACCAACTTTATTATCTTACTAGAAAGTTAACCAAACTAATGTATTTCGGCTTTTCTCAGTTAAAGATAACTGTACAATAAATATAGCTTTATACAGAATGTTACACTTAAAGGAATGCATGCAATGTGGTGTGCATCATTTTTGGAGTTGCTGCCAAGATTGTGAAGTGTTAACACGCACTTTGGCTTGTACCTCTTCACTTTGCCATGAACTACTTCACAGAAGTATCTTATTTATTTATTTGTTTACTGTTCGTTGGCCGGGGAAGTGCAACGAAACAGCCAGGTGGACTGTTTTCAGGCTCAGCCAAGGAAAAGCAAGTATAAAGTAAAAGAACACAGAGAAGTAGTAACACAACATTAAGCATGCAAGAAACATTGTCAGTGTTTACCAGATAAGAGAATGTGGCAGCTGGCTCTCAACAGCTGGACATCAGCTAGCTACGTGAATTTTTTTTCCTAGTTCCTCAGTGCACACTGCAAATCCTCTTCCCTTAAACTGACTGACTGACTTGTGTGGTGTTTTCATTTAAAAAAAAGAGTGAGGATAGAGTAACAGAGTCTTCATCTGCAAATCAAAATGTTTCATCAAAATTAAAAAACTGACTCTGTGATCAAATTTGCAGCTCACTTTTTACGTCAACTACCTATAATAAAAAAATAATATATTTTGCTGAAACTCAAAATATTTAATGTCTTACTTTTCTTTTCAGCTACTGCATTGCTACGGCTAGTTGTTGTCAGGGTGGTGATTTTCATCCCACTGCAGCTCTGGCATGACTGCATTCTCTGTTTTTACTATCCCTGCTACTACTGGGTTTTGTACTGGTATACAGTACAGAAATCAAATGCTTGAGTTCGGTTGCAGAAACAAAGCAAAGGTCATGCCATTGTCCATTGGGATTATTCATTAAAATTTCATTCTTGACTGCATAGTATAGTGTGCGCTATGCAGATGAGGATGAGATTTTAATAGGTTCATAGGCAAATACTAGGTTGGCTGCCCTTGAAGGCCATTTTTAGCCTAGCCAGTCTCCTTTTTTGTGCTTAAAATAACCAATCTCATTTGTTTATAGATTGGCCTCACCCATCCCATGGTTGATAATTATATATTACCCATATTAAGGATAACTGAGATCATACCATAGTTAATTTGAAGGGACCCATGCATAGAATAAAGTATTTAGGCGCTGGCACTGTCCATAAGTAGTACAGAGGACAGTCCTGGGGTAAATTTTCTGCTTCACATCCATAAATCTAAGATGTGCTTGAAAATAGACAGGGATGATTTTTATTTTTATGTGGATGGGGAGTCTGTTCCCCAGCTCCAATATCCTCTAAGAAATATACTTGTCTCTTCAAACCATTCTTCTGAAGCTGCAGAGGAGGTTTAGATCCCTAAACCAAATATTTCTGATGCCATTTGACTTGTTGATGTGCAGTAAATCTATCAGTAATGGGTTGGAGGATACCTTATATGCTAGATACAGGCCACCTCCCAGCAGTCCGTAGGATATCGAGTATACTGAGAGGGCTTAGAGTCAGTCCATGTGGGACATGTTGTTTAGGTCTTGTATCCTTTCAGTAAGGTATCTCTTGGGTGTTCCAGTTGTTCCATGTGTCTGTACAGATACATGCTAAAACGGGGCATTATATTTAATGACTAGCCTAATGAGGGCTGAGAAAATAAAACAAAAACAATCAGGAATAAGTCATATATTCCTTTCATAAAGCAATCTTATACAACTGATTTCTGTATTTTCATAACCAGACCATGTATACAAAAAATACACTTCATATTGATAGTATCTGTGAAGGCTATGATTTCTTAGGGTTGTATAGTTTATAGTACATCACATTGTCAGGATCAAGCATTAAGTGCCAAAATGTTTGCTCTTATTTGTTCATCCCAAATGGATTCATGACTGGGAGTGCTTATGTATGACTTTTTTTTTTTTTTTTTTAATAAAACAAGTTTAATAACCACTCCAGTAAGCAATATTAATTAGCATTATTTCAGAATTTCTATTTACACTGTGCTTATGTGTTATAGTTAATTCTTCATGCAGTCAGGGTTGAGCATAATGTTTATATGGTCTTCCCTATGCATTTCTATTTGTAGTATCGACCAGAGTTTACAACTGCAACAACTAACCTATCCAGTGAGTCTAGAATAATCTGGTTATCCAGGAAGTATTGTTATTCAACAGAACAAAGGCACTAATGTCTTAGAATGCACATGAAAATTGCTGTCATTAGTTTGATATTTGTTGTACGGGAGACAGTTGAACATTTTCCTGTAGAAAATTAATGGTCGTTTTAACCCGATTAAGGAGAAAATGATTAATTCTTTCTCTTGATGTTTTCCATTTTATAGATGGACTGGCACCCTAGACAAAGAGCTCTAAGGTCTCTCCCGCACATCACCCAGTGCGCACTAGTCCCACCTTCCCCTTACTGGACTACCCACATGCCCACAACGTCCAGATTGCTCAGCTCATCCTTTTCTCATTGTCTTACTCTTAATTTTTTCCTGCATTCACATCCTAACTAGACAAGACTGTTTTTGATGTGTGGAGGAAATAACTACATTAAGCCCTAGGGGTTCTAGATGCCCTGAGGTACATTGCAGAGTTTTGTAAATGACCAATTTATCCAATGACGTCTTGAATAATAATCCTGATTAAGTTATGAGATTCAGTCTTACTCCTTACATTTGCCCTTTCCTACATTCTTTCAACAAAACCTAACTGATCAGAATTGCACTAAGTAATTGTAGAGAAAATAAATGCATTAAGCTGGGATCTGGCTTCTGATAGGCCCTAGAAATCATGGAAGTTCTAGTTGGTCTGAGGTACATTTTAGAGCTTTTTGATCCAATGATGACCTGAACAAAAACTGTAAGAATAGAAATTCAGTCATACTTTTATTTTTTTTTATTTCAGGGAAGAAACAAGTTGCATTCAAGGCTTGATGATCAAAGTTGACAAAACAGCAGTTGATAATAAACTGAGAAGGTAAATGCTTGTGAGGATATATAAATCATATCTGGAAGCAGCAACTGTCTTCCTACCTACTACCCCCCACCACTAAAAAGATAGTCACCTTTTATATAAAACCGTCTGGTGTTAGATTGGGATGAAAGTAAAGCACAAATGCATTTCATGCATTTCAGGCTGCTGCTGTCATAGATATATAAACAAGATACCAAGTTACTCCAACACCCAGTAGACCACACAACAGTCACAGTCTCTGTACCTCTTTGATTTCAGACTGGGATAAAACTGAAAATGCAAACAGAACATAACATAGTTTATCATGTTGCTGTCAGATAAATACAAACAGCATGCCTCCCTACCCTGCCCCAAAAGATATACACCTGTATAATTGATGTTTGATTGTGACGACACTGAAAAAATAATGACCACAGTAATGTTTACAATTTGTTACTATTAGAGAGTACTACTCCTATACAGGATATAGAGACCCTTTGTGCACGCTTCTGAAGTTTTTCAGGAAAGTTAATGTTAAATAAGTAATAACCACACTGTCCCCAGCCTAACACAAGCTATAGTGATCTGTGCATATGTCGCTCCTCTAGTCAGGATACAACAGACAAGACTTTGTGGGTTCTGTTCCAACAGCTTTATTATGTACAAACACATCAGGATTGAGGCTTAATAACTTTAACTTATATAAACTTATAAACAAACTAGCTATTACACTCATACATGCTCACTCTCTGGCTGCACTCACCAAATGGCACTGAACCTAGCACGTGCTGACTATTTATATACATGCTCAGTCCCTGGCTTCTTAAAGATACAGCACACGTACTCTATTCTACATCCTTCCTCTTTGAGAAATAAATCATGCAATGTTGATGACATTAATTGACATGCAATCAATATAAATAATTCTTTGGCATGCAATGAAACAGAACTAAATACATATACACAATTATGTCCAGGTTGCTGTGTATTTCACACTAGGTCTGGAAATAAGACCAAATCATGAGACATAGAAATTAGATCAGGTCTAGCAACTGGGACTGTCTCTGCTGAATGTTCAACTTTTGGGACATCAGGAACATCATCAGGACTGGAAGTAGAGGTTAAGACACGTTCTGCAACAGGAACAATGTCTGGATTGCTCCTTGATCTAGAGTCTGTATCACAGTAACAATGATGTGATATCGATTCTGAGGGTCCCTATTAAATCAGGGAATGCTCAAAATAGCGAACGCTGTTTAATCTACCCTTTTTAATCAAAACGGCAAAATCCCAAATGCACAGAACTGATTTTTTTCCCAGAGAAAAAAACTCACTGGGCCGTTTTTGGGAGTTGCCATTTCCTCCACTGTGGTGCGATTTCGGAGTTGGTATACATCGGGGTATGTTGTGTTTGGGGTTTTTTTGTTGTTGTTGTTGCTGTTGTTTGTTTTTTTACAGAGCAGCAATTTTTTTTCCCCTGGGGAAAAGAATTACTGTTCTGTGTGTTCGACATTTTGCCGTTTCGACATTTTAGGGTCGATTATACAGCATTCACTATTTTAAGCATTCGCTGTTATAATATAGACCCAATTCTGATACAGGAAGAATACGTCTGCGATTTCTCTTGTACTCCACACCCTCAAATTTTATGAAGTAGGATCTTGGCTCTGTACATATACCTGTTACTTGACCAATCTAGTCGAAACTTTCACCGTTTGTATCCTCACTGTCTCTCCTTCTTTCAATGGATGAAGAAATCTGCTCAATTTATCATAGCTCAACTTCTGGAAAGAATGCTTTTTGAATAGCTGATCTGTAATTGTCCTGTTGTTCTTAGCTTTATGCCTCAACAAACTGGAATTGATAGGCAACGTTGTTCTGGTCTGCCTAGATAGAAGTCTCTGAGCAGGCGAGCCAAGTATATCATCACGGGGTATGTTTCTGAGATTAAGTAAAGTCAAAAAGACATCAGTATTGTCATGCTTTGACCTCTCAAGTAATTGCTTTGCACTCTGCACTGTACGTTCAGCTAGTCTATTTGACTGTGGATATTCTGGACTACTAGTAACATTTTATTTATTTATTTTTTATTTTACATTTGTTGACCGGGAGAGTCCGACTGGATACATGTCCATTTTCAGTGGAGGCCCAGGGAGAAAAGCTCCACAGATTAAGAACAAACAAGTATGATATTTCTACATAGCAAGCAAGTATTCATAGGAAAACACATGATTTAACAAGATTCCATAGTTTTAAGGTTACAAAGTACAAAATTCATTAGTAGTTGCAAGATTTAACAAAATTCCATAGTTTAAAATTAGAGTAAAGTAGTACTTGGAATGTACTGGTTTACAAAGTCCCATTCTTTTGCAAATTTCTGAAACAACTAACTAGTAAATTGAGTACCATTGTTAGAAATAACTTTGTGTGGACTACCATGGACTGAGAAATGGCATTTCAACTTAGTAATAACAGCAGTGGACGTTAGGTTAGGTAATAAATCAATCTCAAACCAGTTCGAATAAGAGTCTACCAGTACTAAGTAATGCTGATTGTTCACTCAAATACATCAGTGGCTACTGTTGACCAAGGTAGTTCAGGAACTTGACTCAACTGAAGTGGTTCTCTTTGCAAATGCGTTTTAGTACTATTGCATACTGAATAAGAAGAAAGTACTTTATCAATGTCTTTTGCTAGAGAAGGCCAAAATACTAGTCCTCTCACCCTTCTTTTGGTAGATTCAGAACTGGGTGACCACGATGCAAAATCTGAATATATTCATGTTGTAAAGAAGCAGGAACAGCAATTTTAGGGCCTTTGAAAATAATGCCATTTTCCATCAACATCTCATCTCTGTAATGAAAATACATTTGCACTACAGGTGGTACACTAGATTGCTTTGACAGCCATCCAACATTAATGTAGTGATTGAGCTTTTGCAAACTTGAATCAGTCTTTGATTGATCTCTCAGCTCATCAAGTCTTGTGGTAGAAAAATGATGTACTTCCATGACATCAAAGTCAAAATTCTCTGCATAAAGCTGTTCCATTGTATTTCTGGGAGATCTGGAAAAGGTATCAGCCAGATAAAGAAGTCTGCCTTTTGTGTAGACCATTTTATAGTTGTACTTTTGCAATTTGAGGATCATTCTTTGTAATCTCACTGGAGCTGAATGCATAGGCTTCTTTAAAATAGTAACTAGAGGTTGGTGATCAGTGTCAGTCTGAAGCAGCTCGACCATAACTATAATCATGAAACTTTGAACATGCAAATACTATTGCCAAAAGTTCTTTCTCGATTTAAGCATATTGCATTTCAGTTTGGGTAAGAGTTCTTGATGCATAGGCTACTGATCTGCCTTCTTGAAGAATGGCTGCACCAAGACCAAATTTTGAAGCATCACAGGAAAGGGTTATTGTTTTATTGACACCATTGTATCTTAATGTAGGTGGGGTGGTGATTTTCTGCCTAAGGTCTTCCAATGCTTTCTGATGTTGTTCAAACCAAGACCATGTAACATTTTTGGGCATTAGCTCTCTCAAAGGTATTGTCAACTCACTAAGTCTGGTATAAACTTGCCTAAATAGTTGACCATACCAAGAAAATGTTGTAGAGCTTGAACATTATCTGGTGCTGGCATCTCAAGAATGGCTGCTTGCTAGGATGGGTCTGGTCGCAAGCCAGTGCTGGTAAATAAATGACCTACATATTTAACTTCTGGTACTCTAAATTTGCACTTCAGAGGATTGAGTTTTAAGTTCACTTCACATATTCTGTCTAGAACTATCTTAAGGTTTCTGTCATGCTCTACTTCATCATTGCCTTCAACCAATAAATCATCTACTATTATGGCACAAGGATAACCTGAATAAATTTGCTCCATTGCACGCTGAAAGACTTCACTTGCAGAATTTATTCCAAATGGTATCCTGATGAATCTATGTCTGCCAAACGGGGTACTGAAAGTAGTCATTAATGAGGATTTGTGATCAAGCATCACTTGCCAAAATGATCTTTTTGCATCTAAGACAGAAAAAACAGCGGCATTTGGTATTAGGGCTGCAACTTCTTTGACTGTATGCATCGGATGATGCAATCTCTTTATTGCTTTGTTCAAATCTCTTGGGTCAATGCATATTCTAATTTTGTTTGAGCCTTTTTTGTGGGCTGCTACAATGGATGACACCCATTCAGTTGGTTCTGTGACTGGACAAATCACACCTTGCTGCACCATTTTATCCGACTGAGCCTTGACTTTATTCTGTATAGCTATCATAACTTTTCTTGCTGGTCTGACCACTGGACTGATCTATGGGTCTAACTTCATAGAATACACAACTGGAAGTTTACCCAACTTGTCATTGAAAACATCAGCATACTCTGAGAAAATGTCTTCAGTAAAATTGGAACTAGGAGATGTGCTTATATGATGAACTTCTTTGGTAAAAGAAAGTAGATTCATTCTCAAACTGTCTCTGAGACCCAATAATGACTGCACAGGTCTTCAAACTACATAGAATAACAAGCTGCAACAGTTTCTTGCCAAATAACATGAAAGCACTACTGAAGCTTTGGTTTGAATTTCTTCACCTCCATAAGCAACAAGTTTCGCACAATTAGTCATACTGAGTTGTTCATTAGCTCTCCCTTTAGAAAAAAATGTCTGCTGACATAAAATTACACTTTGAACCAGTGTCTGCTTTGAGCTCAGTGGATTTACCATTAATTTGGACAGTAAAAAACACTTCATTTTTGTCAACAAATTTACTGCATCAACCTTTTCACCAATTACTGATACACCATCTACGTAGAAAGTAGAGATGCAGTCTACTTGATCATTTTGCTTTTTTGAGTGACCCTTCTTTATAACTGTGTGAGGTTTACTTGATTTGCAAAACTTTTGAAAATGGTTAATTTCTTACACTTGTGGCATTGCTGACCAAATGCTAAGCATGTCTCTCTTTTAGACTCGTGATTTACACTACAATTGCAACAGTTAACAATAAAGCTGGATTTGGGTTTTGCTGATTCACTCCTGTACTGCACTGAGCATGCTCCTTTCTTAGAACTTGCTTTAAAACTACATGGTTTCCCTGGTGGACCAGCAGAGGCTGTAGCTGCCATGTGCTTAGGCCTGCTTTTGTTCGCCATCTGTTGCATACTGTCTACATTTGCTCTGGAGCCTGCTGAAACCATACTCATCACTTGCAAGCATACTTGTGTGCCTTTCTGTAACTTCATGGATTTGACAAATCTCAATAGCTTTACTCAATGTTAAATCACTGTCATGAAGCAAAATCTTTTTCACTGCAGCACTATTAATACCACACACAAGCCTGTCCTTTATCAACTCATCTCTTAAGTCACCAAACTGACACATTTTAGCTTTGTTTCTCAGGTCAGTTATATAAGCTGCAAAAGTTTCTCCTGGTTTCTGATCTCCTGTGTAAAACAAATGCATCTCTAATGTAATATTTGTCTGGGGGTTACACATTTCCCTGAATTTTCACTTCAAACACTTGGGGCCTTCCCTTGATTCAGACTGCACAACAATAAGATGATTTTCACCTTCACCCTCATATACTGCTGGTGCATACACAAATGAATGATCTTTTTCAATGACCTCTGACCCATCTAGGATTAGCAAAATGAATGCTCTGGTGCATGCATCTTTGTCAGAATTAGCTGCTTGTATAAAAATATCGCACTCTTGCTCAAATACTCTCCAATTCTCTGCAATAGTCTGAGCAAACACAAGTGGTGAGGGCTTTTGAAATCCATCTGCCGTATTAACACATAACAGTAAAGGCTTTTGCAAATACACACAAACATACACACATACACATATGCCAGAAATTTATGCCAGTACTTGTAACTTTGCCCAATAGCACAATAAGCTTCTGAATAACTGAACTTTGTGAAATAAGTCTCTCGGGCACTGTTATACTCTTGAAATTACTGTACTGTAAGAAATCACCTCTTATCAGTGTAAGAAACATTTCAAAATAACTGCACTGTGAGAATGAGCTGAGCAGAAGAAACTTGGAGTAAGAAACATTCCAAAGTAATTGCACTTTGCAAATAAACAGTACACAGCACACTGAAACTTCCCCAAAATGGTGGTGCTTTGCTAAATAACTCTTTACAGTGCAAGAAACACTCTGTAATGGTGGCACTTTGCAAATAGACACACCCAGCACAAGAAACTTTTTGAAATGGCTGTATTTGACTGCTCTTTTTGAAATAGTTACTCTTTGCACACCAATAAACTCTTCTGAATAAATGCATTGTGATAAGCACACACTATAAGCACTTTTACACACTTTGAGATACTTTGAATAACACTAGTTATGCTCTGAATACAATACGAATTAGTAGTTATGTCAAAACATAGCACTTGGCCAAAACACATGCAGTAACCTTGCTTTATTTATGATTAATGTGCCCTTTCCCCCTTATTATATTTGTTTTGCTCATTTAATCTCTTTTCATGCCCAATGTACTTTTCTTGTGCTCATTTTACATAAACATGCCCGTTTTGCTTTAAACATACTCGTTTTGCAATTCTGAGGTAATTTCAAATCCCTTATGTGCTTTTTTGACAATTGTTATATCAAATATCTTAATCTTAAACATTTTGTTTAATTAATAAACCTTTTGTGCCTCTTGCTTATTTAATAATGTGGTTTGTGCCCTTGTAATGCTCCTTTTTACATTTTTTAATAAAATAAACTGTGCAAGTTTTCATTACCTTTGGTTCTTTTCTGGCTCTTTTTTGTGCTTGCTTCTCTTAGTTTACCTTCACTGTTATCTCTTCACCTCATAGCCCTGAATATCTGTCTCTGGAATCCTGGTTCTGACACCATATCACTCGTCTAGTCAGGATACAATAGACGAGACTTTGTGGGTTCTGTTCAAGCAGCTTTATTTTGTACAAACACATCAGGATTGAAGCTTAATAACTTTAACGTAGATAAACTTATAAATAAACTAGCTGTTACACTCATACATGCTCACTCTCTGGCTGCACTCACAAAATGGCACTGAACCTGGCACATGCTGATTATTTACATGTATGTTCAGTCCTTGGAATGCTTCTTAAAGATGCATCACATGTACTCTATTCCACAGTATACCTCTGATGTTGGGAAGGAAATCTGTAGATGTAAGGACATCATATCCAGACCCCCCATACAAAAGCTATAATGACTTTCTCTGCACACCTCTGAGAAGGACCAGTTTTAGAACAGGAGGGGGTTCAGAGCAGAGGCCACTACTCTGACTGTTTCAGAATCCCTTTATACAGCCTTGGGTTGTGTGTACATTTTGTTTGATTCTCGTTAAAGATTGATTAAAGGCCCACCTTTACTAAGAAAACATAATTGCAAAAAGATTAATTCAAATCCTTAATGTGCAGAAATATGTTCAAGTTTCAAAATCAGACTTCACAATGCTGATCTTAAGACTTAACAGACACAATTATATTCAAAATATTGGTAAAGCAGAAAGTTATTAAAGTGAATCATTGCACCAAGGGAGAGACTTCAGTAAATGCAAAGATTTATCTAAACTGCAAGTCTGTCAATGAGTTGAGCAGTGAAATTACACAGAAACACATACCACATAGCTCTCTACAACTATAGCTCTATAACTTTATTTAATGTCATTTTATTAATGAAATCTATGACATGCTGTAGAAGTACATTTTCCTGTCAAGTAAACTATTACACGAGAAGTGTGAAAATTTCACCGCCAAACTCCATTGTGATTATAGACACATATCCCAGCAACTGACAACTTCATTACCAGTACACTAAATAGGTCAAGTCGCATTTTTAACTGTCATCCATGTCTCCTGTCCCTATCCCTGTGATCATCACCAAGCAGTATATTACAAAGATGAAATATATGACAGATGCCACCAAACAAAGTCTTACTGTAGCTTTGGTTTCACAAGGGCCAGTGCTAAACTACTGCAGTACTATTTCTAACTAGTATTGCATTGCCCTCATCTAAGTAAGGTATAGGGTGACTGTTAGCATAACAGTTTAGCTACACACATTTGTTACAACACAGGGGACTGTTGCCCGCTCACAGTGATCAGTCTCTGAGCTGCATATTAACCCTTCCTGTTCCAGGATGATGAGTTCAAGCTCTCCTAGCTTCCAATGTACAGTATTAGCCGCAGTGATACCTACATACCCCCTTCCTGCACCTATAAATACTAACATACTGTTAGTGTTGCAGCATATCTTGGAGTAAAGAAAGCATCAGTCCTATGCAAGTAGGTCTGCATCGTTTACTGAGAAAACTGACCAGGGTTATGATCTGTCACTGTTTAGAGTGGGCAGTTCCTACTTAGGCAATCATTTCCTGTGACAAAAGATGAAACATGCAAATGTCCCTAGATTTTAGGGAAAAAAAGTTTCTTACATTCCCTCTGATAGTTTCATGAAAGAATTATTCTATATATGAAACACTTTAATATTATATGAAACCACAGAAACCACTCGGATTCTACAACCATGTGACTTTATTTTCGCAAAAAAGTTACGTCTAGTCATTTGTATCAGCTGTGACCATGGTTTGTTCTACATATTCTCATGTTTCCAAAGAATGTCCCACTTTAGGTATTAGAAAAGGTAGCAACTCTAATCCTGACACATAACCATTTAAAAAATCAACAAAACATCAAATTTGCCAGCAACATGCAAGGACAGAATCAGGGCCACCATCTGAAGTGCACGTAACACTGGTCTGAGACCATACTTTAGGTACTGGCTGGATAGAAATGAAACCAGGTCTCCCTCTCTGCCCTTTATGGACCTGTATTGTGTCATTTGCAAATAGCATACTCATACTTTTCTTCAGTAGAATAAGTAGCGGAACAGAAAGTAAGCAAAGTAGGGAGCCAAATGTTCTGTCCCCTTTGAGTTCAATCACTAAAAATCTGTTTGCTGTTGTATCTTACTGCACTTTTCTACTTGCTCCAATTTAAATGTCATTTAAATACCACAACTTGTTTTCTTAAACAGCTACAGGTAAGGGGCTTGTTTTGGGATGTCTTACCTTATTTGCTGCTGATGTTGCTTGCAGGCAGCAACTTAGCACACAGAGGTCACCATGGCTTAGCAGCAAAAGAGGGCTACCACACAGACTACACAGACTTCTAAAGTTTTAATTAAAGTACAAACTACTGGATATGTAAAGAAATTGCAGTCTGCTTGCTACTACTCCAAAGAACATGTTACCCTACTAGATTTCACCTCTCAAATCAAACATGTCAAATCTTTGCTAATGGCTTTATATCCCTGCATAATGCAGACTGATCACAAGAAAAGATTTGTGATGCAAAGTATACTATACTTTTGTTGCATTAAGAATGGTCATTACCTTAAAAAAAGCTGGACAGGAGTTGATGCTCTTAAATACATGATGTGAATGATGGTGAATTACAGAGTTAATAGATGAACAGCTCCTTCTGTTAAGCAAGGAATTATGTAAGAAGTATCACTACTCTAAATAATTTAGAAATTAAAATACACCAAAATGAGCATTCTATTCACTAACTCTATCGTTATGTTCCACCAACCATTTTGTGCTTTTTTCATGTTTCACAGCTCTCTTCTCTTTGCCCCATTGGTTCAGTCCTCTCTCTAACATGTGACTGACACTTTGCTAACCAAAAGCTGCAACTTCCACAAAAATGGTGTTTACAGTTGCTATGTTAAAACATTGGAACACTACTGCCAAAAGTGGTACAGTTGAGAGGTGTGCTGAGGGTTTTAATCAAGATGGTAATGCCAGACATTGCTGTTTCATTGTTCAGAAAATTCATGTTGACATTAAACCTGTTGTTCTATTAACTTTTTAAGTGAATTACAGTAATATTAAAACCCTGTCCATGATTTTCAGTCTTTGCCCCCCTCAATATTTTTGGCTTTGCCCAGAATTCCTCATTAATGAATATGAGAGGTATGAAGCCAGACATTTGTTTCAACTGTAGTATTTTTCAGAAAATGCACATTGATTCAAAACCTTTTCCCCATTTGTTTTTTTTTTTTTTTGGTCCAGGGCTCTTGAGCAATGAAGATGAGAGATATGCTCCTCATAGAGTGGCGAATATTAATATCTTGTGGGTAGCCAACCAAGGTTAAAATAAATGCACCTGCTACAAATTGGATTGAGGCATTCTCTCATAGTCACATAATCAATTGGACAGAGGCATTCTCTCGCAGTGACATATCCAACTGGACTGAGGCATTCTCTCGCAGTCACATATCCAGTTGGATGGAGGCATTCTCTCTCA
This sequence comes from Protopterus annectens, assembly GCF_019279795.1. Taxonomy (NCBI): domain Eukaryota; kingdom Metazoa; phylum Chordata; order Ceratodontiformes; family Protopteridae; genus Protopterus; species Protopterus annectens. The sequence continues at coordinate 1,903,722,846 of NC_056733.1, read as the reverse complement.
GTCACCTGTGCAACTGGACCGAGGCATTCTGTCACAGTCGCATATCCAACTGGACCAAGGCATTGTCTCGCAGTCACATATCCATAGTGTGCCTATTACTTCCAAGTGTTCAAAATTTGCAGACTTCAGCTCACTCCCACCCACTGTGACTTACACAATGAATCACAATGACCTTTAGGCTACAAAGGCTCTGTGATTGGTTGTTTAGATCATGCTGGGGGGTGACCAGGAAGCCCAGAAATTTGGTGCTTTCTTTACAAGATATTCTTTCAAAAGGGGTGTTTTTCAGAATTATTTTTCTTTTTACTGAGCACTTTTAGACTTTTTTCTTTTCACCGAGCACTTTTACTCAGTGAATAGAGAAAAAAAAAACGTGCTTCATGAGATCCAGCCTCTGTATTTCAGTAGGCATGTTGTTTTATATGAGTAATTGTAGACGGTAGGTACAAAGGGGTACCATTTATTTAGATTCATGTTGTAGACTATGTGAATAAAGTTATCTGGGTTTTTTGTATCTGTGGCCATTATTGAGAACATACTATAGATACAAGAAACAGATTATTTTATTTGTTCTGTTTTGTTGACTCAGTAGCTTGTACTTCCTTACTTTGCTGCAAATTCACATCTAAAGATGAACTCCAGTGATGCAATGCTGCTCATCAGACACAAGAAGCAGATCATTTGCATTAGTTTTGTTTTGCTGACTTGTTAAATACAGTAACATCTTACAGTGCTGCGAGCTGTGCAATATGCATATATAAAATTTTGCATTTAGAATGAAGTTTATATTATATATTTAAGCATTAATGATGTATGCATTCTTGTAAATATTACTTAATGTTTTACTTAATTTCTGTCACACTTTGGCTATGTATTGTATAAACAATCTTTGCCAAATGCCTTAATGGCGATATTGCTTTTTTTTATTCCTAAGTACATTTCCTTCTTCCTATTGCCTTTGCAACTGTGGGTCCATGGACCAGTTCACTTACCTGGTTAACAAAGTATGTATAAATAAGGACAGAAGGAAAGGCTGTTCTTCATCTTTTTGCCACAGATTCACATCGATCACTGATTCACATCTAAAGTTGAACTCTAAGGCTGGTTTTCATAGTCAGTTACACAAATGTGGCTTGTTGTAGCAGAGCAGCAAAAAGCTGCGATCTATTGAAAGTCAGCCCTTGAGCCAAGCTTTTGTTATAAGCAGCATCTGGAGAGACCCCAAAAGTACCTCACCAAGAGGATCATGGGCTACAAACAGATGTCCTATGCAGCTCGACTGAAGAAACTCCAGCTCTACTCAGTTGCTTACCACCTACTCAGAGGTGATCTATGCCTGACGTGCAAAGCCATGTCAAACCCAGAATTAATGGGCATGCTCCACCTCAAAAAATCCTAGTCCCTTAGAACTACACGCTCCAGGGACCTAAACCTCAGCACAAAAATAAATAGGACATGCTGGAGGGACAGATTCATTTCACAGAGGCTCCCCTCACTCTGGAATAGAATCCCAATTCATGCTAGACATAGCCCTTCACTGACCCTCTTCAAGCGAAATCTGGACGCGTGGATGGGAAATCGCAAATTCACCCCTGGGATCTCTTCTGTGTCCCTGCTAGACAGAGGCACAGTAAACTAATCTTAAAAGGGTATCTTCTGTAACCTACTTTACAGAGGCACAGTAGGCTAATCTAATAGGGAGGCGGAAGCCAAATACACTCTGGCTAGGCTTATAAATGCCCTAGGGCAGATAGCCTAGTATCTACCTATGAACCTATGAACCTATGAACCTATGAACAAGCGCAACTGAGCTGTGATTCATAGACACCATTTACGCCAATGTACAATGACCTTGAATGTGATTGTCCAAATAATTAGATATAAATGAGGAATGATGTAAATCTTTGTATGATAATGAACCATGTTTTACACCATTTGTGATTCATAGTCAGATTCTCCTGATTTTCAGCACTGGTCACTGATGCACCATATAAAGAGAAGCCTCAACAAATGTATCAGAGTTGCAGTTGGTGAAAATGCTGCCACTTGCTGCTAGCTTTGCTATTTCCAGGTCTTAGTTGCTTGTCTTGGCTGGGCCAAATCCTTTTGCACCCAGCGGTGCTCACTGGCCAAAAAGACAAAAATATATGAAAGGATGACTCAGAGCTTTACCAGATCCACGGTGGTGGTGCTGCGGTAGTGTTGTCACCTGACAGTAAGACGCTGACTGATTTGACTCTCAGCTCGAGCATATTCTGCGTGGAGACATGCGTGAATGGGCGTACCTTCGTTGAAGGTTGTGCGTTAGGGCTGGCAACTCAGCACATAAAAATCAACTGCCAATCATTAGCGGACCGGAGTTCCGCTGTGGTGACCCCTAACTGGGAAAAGCCAAAAGACAGAACAACTCAGAGCTTTACCAGAAAGGCTCATCCAGACTCTGGTACACTTTGCTGTGAAGGAAAGGTTAGTTTGCTTTTATTTTTGTATTTTGTATTACTTTATTGCCTTTCTATATTTTGAATACTGTGGTTTGTTTTCTTTACCTTGTGTTTTACTTGCATTCTGCTTTAACAGCGTATTAAAACTTTCAAAGAGACCACAGCTCTGTCTCTTCTGAGTCAGGCAGAAATTTTTTTCCGCCCTCCCACCCAGTTACAGTTGTCTTGTTAAATACCACTGTCTTTCTAGTTGCCTGCCTCTTATGTTAATCTGACCATATATCTCATTTCCTCTCTTCTTTCACTGGCTTGTGTGAGTAATCACAAAATCATCATTTTTGAAATCCCTCCCCTTTAACTATTTACATTTATTGGCCATCCTACTGTATTCCTTAGTACCAGAATACAAAAGTGACCACCCCTTTCAATCCATCTTGCTGTTTTAAAAATAGTAGCTCTCCACTAAATGTTTTTGAACAGGTAAAACTTAAGTTACCTACTTTCACATCTAACTTCTCTAGTGCATACTGCAGTGTGCATTTTTTTTTTCATCTTACCTTTAAGCATCCCTGTGACTAGCACTTTCTCTAATACCTGCTGGAAAGCACTAGGAAGCCTTAAACTGATACAAGCACTCAACTCTCCTTGTTAATAAGGAGAAATTAATAGTAGGCACTAAACAGCCTATAATAGCAAAGTACCTTGCTAAGGTAAGGGAAAACAGCTCCTGTACTTTACAAAAAAAAAAAAAGCACCAAACCAGGCATGTCCAAGGGTCAGCTTCCGGTGATTTCTCCTATCCACCTGGTGAATCTGGGCATACTGGGACAATGCAGCAATTGCCTCATGTACACAGACAACCCTCTCCTCCTACCACCCAACACTATAACCTGTGAGAGATGCACTTACATAGCCAAAATGGAAGCAAAGCTCTCTCCACCCAAGATTGTGCTAGACAGTCAAGAGGAGAAGGTTAACACCTGCACTACACCTCAAGCAACACATAGCCCTTCTAAACCGACACCACCAACACCCACATATAGCAACACTAAATCCACATATGCAGAGGCCCTTAACTGTAACTTGCCCAAGCAACAAGAACCTCTGAAGCTGAAATGCAAACAAACACCAATCACAACCAAAGTGTCACATAGTTCACAACACCAGTGTGCCACCCAGCAACAGCCCCTAAGGCAAGACAACGTACCTAACACTTTAGTCATAGGTGACTCTATAGTCTGGCACACTGATGTCCCACTCACCAGGTTGAACAAGGAGAAAATTACAGTCAGCTGCCTGTCGGGTGCCAGGATCCGACACATAACGCATGCACTCAGGTCACTCCACAACAAGTACAAATATGACTTTGTCATTGTCCATGTTGGAGTGAATGACTTGAGACATACCTCCCTGGACTACATGAAAAGAGACATAGAAGAGCTCTTGGATCATGTGGCCCAGGCAGGTATGACCCTAGCCCTGAGTAGCATCCTGCATTCGCCCAGAATGATACCACAATATAAGGACAAAATGATTGACTTCAACAATTGGCTAAGCTTCTGGTGTCATTCAAAGGGGATCCAGTATCTGTCTGCCTGGGAAGACATGATCAGCAGACCACGATGCTTTGCCAGAGATGGTCTGCACCTGTCGCCCCTGGGATTTAGGTTACTGGCTAAGGCTCTTGCCACCCCTATAGTGCGTTTTTTAGGCAAAGTTCAAAGGACAAAACCATCACCGTAACAGGTACAAGCAAGCAAAATCTGAAGGTAATGCTACTCAATGCTAGAAGTCTAAACCTCAAAATGCACTCTCTCGAGGCACTCCTAAAAATGGAGAACATCGATATCTGTGCAGTAACTGAGACCTGGATCAAGGCTCCAGAGAGCACCCCTGCAATACCAGGCTACACTTTTCGGCCACCAAACCAGGACCAAAACACTAAAGGTGGAGGAGTGTCAGTATTCACCAAGGATATTCACACCACCAGGCTAGTTGCCCAACACAATGCATCTGAAATTATCCAGGTGCAACTAACACTAGGTAAGACTGCAATCCAAATTGTAGCTTGCTACAGACCCCCCACCATACCCCAAGATTCTCACTACACCTTTCTAAACATACTGGAAAATATTAAGATAGAACCAAACACCCTAATAATGGGTGATTTTAACTACCCTGCCATTAACTGAGGAAAACTACTCATGTACCAGCACCTTTGCCCAATGGTTCTTGGAATTCATAAATTCCAATGCCTTGGATCAAGTAATCCATAGTCCCATCAGGGGCTCCAGTATCCTAGACCTGGTCATTACCAACATGGGAAATCAATGCTCCACAGCTATGGTCACCCCCTCCTTAGTCAGGTCTGACCATAAGCTAATCACCCTTAACATCCACATCCCACCCCCACACCCCAGTAAGGAAACCTCCATAAAAAACTTCTCCAAAGCCAACTTCATGCTACTCAAGTCAGAAGTGTCAAACTTCATGACACCCATGCAGACGGGAACTGAAAGTTCAACTGCTGAATCCTACACTAAGGCACTGTACGAGCACATCCACTCATGCATGAATCGTGCCATCCTGAATAGAACCAAGATGCTCTCATCCAAAAAAAGGAAGCCAATCTGGTGGTCCCCTGCCATAAACAAACTTTACAACAAAAGGAAGAAACTGTTGCAGAAAAGAGGAAAGTCCTAGGATGCAAAAAACTCCCTTACCAGCCTCAGTAAGAAACTCAGATCCCTCATAAAATCCTCCAAAGCTAGGTACGAAAATAAAATTGCCAAAGATTCCAAAGACAACCACAAGGCATTCTATAACTATGTCAAGAATCTAAATGGTAATGCTCAGATCTTCTATGAGCTAAAACAGAATGGCATTAAATATACTGATCCCAAGGATATTGCCAATATCCTGGCAGATCGATTCAGTGCCAACTTCACCCCCCTCTCACCCCCTAAATGGCCCATCTCAATACCAGAAGATTGCCAAATTCCGGTAATAATGGCCACACAGGTAAAAAACGCACTCTCCAAAGCTAAGAATACAGCATACATGGGACCAGATGACATCCCGGGCTGTGTACTACATGAACTACAATATGAACTGGCACCTCACCTAAGTGTCATGTTTAATCATAGCCTCACCTCAGGTTTTGTGCCCACTGAGTGGCACAGAGCTACAGTTATCCCACTCCACAAGGGGGGATCCACCTTGGATCCTGGAAACTACTGTCCCATCAGTCTGACAAGCCTTATCTGCAAGGCCATGGAGCGTATTATCATGGAACTTATAAACAAAGACATTGGCAACCTTCAAACACTGGACCCCACCCAGTTTGGGTTCGTGAAGGGCCAATCTTGTCTCCTGAACATGATTGACTTCTTTGAATTAGTCTCCAGAGCCATGGACAAGGGTAAGGTGGTCCACACAGTCTATCTAGACATTGCCAAGGCCTTTGACACCATCCCACACTCTGGAATCATAGATAAACTTACTAAGCTGGGCATTAATCCCTATGTCACCCAATGGGTTGCTAACTGGCTTATTGATAGAACCCACATTGTAAAACTAACCGACTCCAAATCCAGCTCCAGACAAGTGACAAGTGGAGTACCTCAGGGTTCAGTCCTGGGACAGCTCTTGTTTGGCATCTACTTCTCTGAAGTACAGGCCAACACTAAGGGACTCTGGATAACAAAGTTCACAGATGACTGCAAACTGGGAGCCATTATTGAATCCCCAAGTGATGTGGATACTCCACAAAAGGGCCTTACAGAAACAGATGCTTGGTGCCAGAGCCATGGGCTCAAGCTCAATACCAATAAATGTATAGTTATCCCCTTTGGGAAAAAACATGTATCCATGAATTACCATATAGGTGGCAGTACACTAAACACCAAAAGTGTGATAAGAGACTTAGGGACACAGGTGGACAGTGGTCTCACCTTCGATAACCACATCGCCACAACAATCAGGAAATCCTTCTAAGTGGCACACCTCATCAGTAAGGGCTTTTCATCCAGAAAAAAGGAGGTCATTGTCCCACTGTACTCATCCCTCATTAGACCTATTATGGAATTCAATGCCCCATTTGGTATTTACCTCTCAAGACATCTGCAACAACTGGAAAGGCCACAGAAATACCTCACTAAAAGAACCACAGGCCTAAAGAAGATGCCCTATGCTGTCTGCCTTAAAAAACTCCAGCTATACTCTGTCGCATATCGTCTACTCAGAGGCGATCTCTGCTTAACATACAAGGCCATGTCAAACCCAGAGCTGTTGGACATGCTATACTTAAAGAAATCCCAGTCCCTCAGAGCCACACTCTCCAGGGATCTAAACCTTGTCATCCCAATAAACAAAACATGCTGGAGGGATAGGTTCCTGACCCAGAGACTCCCCAGACTCTGGAATAGATTGCCCGTACATGTCAAGCAGAGTGCCTCTTTGGCCCTCTTCAAAAGGAACCTTGATGATTGGATGAGAGAAAGGAAATTCACCCCGGGGATCACGTCAGTCGCCCTGCTAGACAGGGGTCCAGGGAAGTAAATAGTGTGAGAAGGAATAGCCAGGGAATTGTTATGGCTAGGCTTGTATAGGCCCTAGGGCTGATAGCCTAGTACCAACCTATGAACCTATGAACCTATTACAACTTTGATAATCAGGAAATCCTTGATAGGTTTATAGTTGACAGGGGCATTATAAAGGGCTTTGTGGTTCTGTGTGAACCCGATAGGGGCATTGGAGGAATGTGTGGACTTCCTGTCCCTGTGGACACCAATATATGTATAGCGTCACTATACTTGCTACAGAGACCTTCCAGAGACAGACTGGGGACATGCTGGGGATCTCACAGGCTTCTGCCTCAAGGATACTGCAGCAGTTCCTGGATGTACTCTTAACACTTGTATATCAGTACATCTATTTCCTATTTCCTGGTATCACCCCAGGATCAAGCCAGGACTGTGGGTGCCTTTATGGACTTGCATGTTTCCCTGGAGTACTTGGTGTGATAGATTGCACCCTTGTTGCTATTAGGGCCCCTCCTGTTCCTCAGGGTGAGTGGTACTACAATAGGAATGTTACCATTCCATCAGTTGTCAGGTAATGTATGATGCATGGGGGTGCATCACCAACATCCTGCCCAGCATCCTGGCAGTATGCACAATTCCTATCTCTGGCACACTAACTCACTCCACCACCTGTTACTGCATGGTAGAATTCCCAGTGGTCTTTTTGTTAGTAAGTGGATTTTTTTTTTATTTAAGTAGTTTTTCCCATTAAAATGTACTGCTGAATATTATTTTTGTTTATTTTGCCTCCCCCTGCCCCTTTCTCTCCCCCCCTTTTTTTTTTTAGGCATGGATATCTACTGGAGACATGGCTCATGACATCTGTGACAAAAGGAGATACTGTCAGCACAGCTAGCTGGAATTTTGCAAATAAATTTATGTCATTGGTGAATATTGAAATAATTATACAAGATGCTTGTGTTACAAATGTATTAGAACTGTATGCCATGTGTATATCAAACTACTTGAACAGATGTGTGTGTTGGAAAGGAATTTGTAGAGTACTGTGTTTGAAATGTAACCACAGTGTGCCCTACTGGAAAAGAACAGAAGTGCACATGCACTATTGTAACTGTTATATATTTTAACAGTGGAAACTGGAATAGAGGAGGCTAATTTCAGTCCAGCAAACTTCAGAAAAATAACTGAAATTAAATTACTTAATGGCTAAGCCATAAAAGGTGATATATTTCAATTTTCAATGCAGCCAGAGACATACTGTTTATACTAGGAAACTTTCTGTATTGTCTTTAGGGTGAACTAATTACTAGTCTTTACTAGTCTTGAAAGCATGAAGGAATGCAATTGTTTCATGACTTCCAGAGATTTGAGGAGAAGCCCTTGTCTATGTATTTTTACATGTAGATGCTAAATGCTAAATCCTACCAACTGCCATCAGTGGTTGTTTGGTTTGGGAACTAGGAGTCAGATGTCAAGAAATAATGTCATTCTGCAAGCTATCCCAACAGTAATATTTTAGATATTATTTTGAGAAGTCTCTTAGTGAGACGGAGCATTCAGCATTCTGCATTCTGTCTTGGACCTGACAACAAGTAGAAGATCCACTCACCACATCTGCCTTGCCCTATTAGTAAGTTATCAGGTTATAGTAATTCTCTTAGATTCAATCAGGAATATAGTGAAGCTTAGTTTAGATATTTTTCTTTCTTTATTTGAAACTGTCTTGCAATGTTGTTTTAAATATTTCCTGTGGTTCTGAACTCTGATGTCACTGTATGTGTGTATATATATATATATATATATATATATATATATATATATATATATATATAGCATTGTCTTGTTCTTTTATTATTTATTATTAAATATATTTAAACCTTTCATTGTGGCTGATCTGTGCAGAGATATTTAAGTTTTGAGAATACTTGCATATTTATTTGGTGACACTGTGTGGGCAACTCCAATAGCATTGCTCTTGGTCAGACTTCCATTTGTGTTAATATTAATATTACACAGTAAGATTGGATGCCCTTTGTTAAGGGCCTTAAAGTAGCTCATAAGGAGTGATTGGTGGCAGTAATAACTACCTTATAGTCTGGGCAGAAGGGGGCATAGCTAGTAAACCTGTGCCAGCCTTTACCACGTGTATGTGTGTGCGAATCAAACCTCAAAGTGTGTGTGTGTCAGCTACTTGGGCATGGACATGAAGCACTGATTGGACAGAGAGGGTGCTGGGGTTCTTGGTTTGGTCACTCAGCTGAGATCTGAACTCTATAGCTGTGCCATTGGGGAGTATTATACGGGACCTGGAGGGAGAGTGAGAAACCATCCTCAGACTGACTGTGGTCTCTGTGTGCTCTTAAGGGAAATTGCACTTGATGCAAGGAGCTGCATCTGGAAATACTGTATGTGTACCTGTCATCCTCCCAGTGAACATCTCTGACTGTTGCCAGTGGTGAGGATTGAGGCTCCTTGATTACTGGTCCATTGGAGGGTCATAACAACACCAGTGAGAGATCAAAGTGGAACTGCAGAGCAGACAAATAGCACATCCCTGTTCCAGATCTATATTGTTATTGAGAGGGTCTTTGGCCTCCTGAAGAGCTATTTCAGGTGCTTGGATGAGTCTGGGGGTGCCCTTTGGTATGACCCAGCTACTGTGTATAGGATATTTACTACATGCTGCAGTCTGCATAACATGATTATGCACTGGTCTGATGGTGAAGTTACCCATGCTGTCAATACAGCTTCCATTTCCATTCCTTCTACAACTAATGATGACCGGCTACAGTAGCAATGGACCCATGTGGCAGGCTCCTGCATGCCATGCAGCTGCACAGGTAAAGATGTGGTGTCAAGTCCATAACTGTGGACCATGAAATTCAGGTTAGTGTTTCCTTTATTGTAAAAAACACACAGAGTATAAATGATGCATACCATGATGTCTGTGGACTGTGCTGTGTGGTACATGATCTGCTGTCGCTGTTTATCTAACATTCTCTCTCCCTCTCTCTCTCTCATCTTAAAATGTTTTTACTCATGCTATTGTCATAACAGAGTACTCACTGACTCCTGTTCAGTGATGTTGAAAGGCATCATATAAAAATAATTCACATTTTTGTCTGCTTTCATGAATATGCTCTGCTTTAATGATTACTTAATTACACAAAAGTAGTGAATATTGTCAACACTGAAATACTTCCTGAGTTAACATGTTGCAAGTTTAAGGGAATTTTTTAGATTATTTGGTTTTACTACACATCAGATTAATTTTATGCTGTCATAAACAATAAATTCTGGCTTCAGAAACATAAATAAAATATAATTTGTGCAGTGGGGGGGGGGGGTGAAGTGGCAGCAGTGTAAATTTATATGGCAGGATATTCATTGGAATGTGTTATTTGCTTATGATATATTTTCCTGAAAATTTTGTGCATTACTTTTATGCTGTAGGTAATTGCCACTGTAGGAATGGTAATCCATGTAGCATTGCTTTTTGTCTACCTTTCATTAATGGTGTACATTTTAGTTTTAAAAGAATGAAATACATACATTTGCAAATTTGTCCATCCCACCCAAACCCCCATTCCAATTAAAGAGACAGCTATGTCTTTGAAGCCGATTCACAGGAGCTTAAGATCAGATGAGTCATAAGCATCTCCTATTGATAGGCTAGGTAATGGCATAAATGATTTTGAGGAGAAGCTAGCATGAGAACTGTAAAGTAAGTTGGTGTGATACCATGACCTACTTGATGCAAGGAACCTTTGCTGATTTTCAAGTTGCTGCATGTATCTGGACAGGTACATACTGAGAGGGGCATCTATGATGACCTGCCGGTGCTGCTTGACCCAGATCATGACCTTCAATGTCAGGCTCTGGTAGGTGTAGATAAATGCTGACATCACTTGTGTGAATGTGTTGTGCTTGTTCACTTTGAATACTGAGATTACTGTCCTGAGAAGTAGCGGTATGATCCCCCCTACCTGTCCAGACAGTACCCCATCTTCTCTCCCTTGCAAGACTGACTCCAGCTGGACTCTGGTTCATAGGTGTATACTAGGCTAACAACCACCAGTGCCCTTAAAGGCTAAGCCATGCAACCTAAATGTGACCCACAAATTTGATTTATAGGGGGTGATTTACCTGACTACCTCTGCCCATCAGAGACATAGGACCCAGACCAAGGGTAAATTTTCAATTACCCATCCATCGATCCAAATTGTGTTTAAATAGGGATACAGAAGAACTCAGCTTCACATGAATGAGGAGCCTATTCCAGAGAATGGGAATCCTTTGAGAAACTTATATAGGCCCTAGGGCCGATAGCCTAGTACCTGCATATGAACCTATGAACATCTCACTCTCTCTCTCTCTCTCTCTCTCTGTCTCTCCAACATATACAATTTATATTGCAAACAAAATTTAGGTATTTTGTAGTTCTGATGCTGTTGGTTTTGTGAATGTTCAAAAGATTCATCAAAGATGGGTCCAGGGATGCCTTGTTTGCCAGGCAAATATCACTTCTCAGAAGTTTGTATGATACCAGGTAAAGAAATAGGGCTTTGAGGCAATCAGCATAGAACATTGTGTTTACTCTCTATATTCTTTTTGTAAGGAACCTTTGTGGATGTTCCTGTTGCTGCATGTGTCTGGACAGGTACATACCAAAAGGGGCATTATACTGTATGATCCTGAGACTGATGAGGGCTGAGAACAGTGTTATGATGACCTCACTAGACCTAGATGTCAATGTCCTAACTAGTATATGAATGGAAGTGGCCACTGATGCTTGTGTGCCATGATAGTAGGCATCAGTGTGATCATAGAATTATCACTACTCTCTGCTATTATGAAGAAGTGCTGAAAATCATTACACATACCCTGGAGGACTCTGATCATTTCCAGCTGGTCATCTGTGGCAGTGCTCTGATCCCTAACAATGTCACTGCACATTTCTTGTTAAGCAGCCAATGCTTTACGTGTTTCCTGTGGTAACTGTAAGAAGTTCCTGTACCTGTCTCTCCTTTGTGAAGTATCACTGCAGACACTGTTGCCTCTGCATGCTGCCATCATCCTCAAAGTATTCCTCTGAGTTTGGAGATACTGGTTTAGAGGTGCAGAGGTACTCCTCCTGTACAAGTGGGAGTGGCATGTCAGCTTGTGCTTGACTTTGTGTTGCACTGTCACTTTCTGCAGCATTACTAGTATTTTGCTGGGTGAGAGATCCTGCCATTAAATTTGGGGACTCCCTGCCGCTTTCGTCAAGTTGCCTCATAAATATAACTGTTATCATGCTGATATCATACAAGTTTACTGGTATAGTTGAACTGTTTGTTTCTAATGCTGACCCTGTACAAAAATTATTTGAAAACAGTAATAATACAGCAATGTATGATTACAAGGGGGTGAGTGAGACACTTAAAATGCATATTAGATTCATTTCCATTCTCTGCTGATGTGCAATGTTCACCTAATAATAATTAATTGTGATGTGTTTAATTACATCATTCTTTGTCAGCATTCAATTCGTTCTCTATATAAATGACTGTTACTGATTTTAAACCAACCCTCATGAGCAGATGAGTGTTGTTCCTGCTAATGCAGGCATTGGTAAGATATAGTAGTGCCCACACCACTTTTAATTATTCCTTCTCCATCATCTTCTGTCATAGTCATCCCCACAGATGGATAGAAGATATTACTCATCTGGTATTAACTGAATAAGATTCAGAGGTCCCCCCATAGTGGTACAGGAAATTGCATTCTGCCTGACCTTGCTTCTAGCACATGATACCATATAATTTGCCATTTTCTAGCACTGTCCCAATGCTCAATTTCTGCCACCCACTGTGTTAATTTCAACAACTACTTGACCCTAGGCCTTGTTCCTCTTGTCTTGTCTGGACCCCACTTTATTAAAAAAGAAGTTCCCCATATGTCCTATGTGCTGCCACATATCATGGATGAAGTTATCCTTTTTCTGCTTTGATCCCTTATTTTTCATCATTACTAAATGCGCAAAAAAAGGCCACAGTCAGAAAAGTATAGCAATAATGCTTAGATTTAATCAGCTTTTAAAGTAAAAAACCCTGGAAAAGTCTTCCTGCCACCCAGATTAAATAAAAAAAAACATATAACTACATAAAGAAATCTCCATATAGCCACATAAAATTGCAATATATTACCTACAGTTCATCCAAGTCATGAATGGAATTACTTTTGTCACAAGAAGCATCCATGCCCTACCCTCTGCTGTTGTCAGGTACTGATAGTACTGACATGTTTTATTCCTCAATGTCACTCCAAAAATATCAAATTCATCACACATGCCTGTTGATATCCTTAGTATTGCAGAACTTCTGCAAATTACTACATTTATACCCATGTATGCACAATCAGTAAATTATACCAGAGTAATGATCATTTTATGTTATCAGTAATCATTTCTGCTACTGCTGTCATGAAATCCAACTTCAAAATGACACAAATTTACCAGTCAATGCTGTCATAACATGCACATCATACATGTAGGTTCATTACAAATGACCCCTTAAATCAATAATGAAATCCTCTTATTAAATGATAATTTTGTTTTAATATCCCCTTACTGTAGTAAGTCTGCAATCTCCTAATGTATTTGTCATCTATCTCACCTATTGGTAAATTAATATGGTGCTGTTTAACATACTGGCAAAAATTCAGGGCCATTTACACACGTTATATGAAAATTAGGCTAATTTACATTCATCTCTATGGATCATGGTAGTAAACAAAGATGTCCTGAGTTGTATCAGTAATTTTTTGGGTTTTTGCAGATCATAAACACGCAGTCAAAGTAATATGAAAGCACATCAGACTCACATGGATGCACTGCACATGGCCCTGCAGTCCACAGCACTTTGCAGCTGTCTCATGCATGACATGAGGAACATGTGGATGGCACTAGAATAGCCAAAATAAGAATGTGGTTAAAAAAACAAAATGGAGTCATCTGAAAGTCAAATTTCCCCTACCCATCCAACATTGTATGTCTCACCATAGTACCTCAAATAAATCATAACCTCCTAAAAGTTAAAAAAATAACATACAAACCGAGATTTATTTCCTCCCCCCCCCCCAAAAAAAAAAGAAAGAAAGAAAGAATTCTCCTGTACTACATCAGACATACTGGGATTAGGATACAAAAGCATAACATTTACCAATAAGCATCATCAATACAAATTATGAATCATATATTTCGATTTTACTCGAGCATTGAAGGGAAAGGTAACTGGTTTCCTTTAAGAAAAAAATGATGTAACAAAGCAGTTTTGTTAAAACCAAACTAGCCAATAATGTATCAGTAGCTGTTGTAATGCCACTGCTGTAAAAAGGCTTTGGTTAAGATGATGCCACACCCCACATGAAGTGGTTTTAACCCTGTATAATACAGCCCTGACCATACTTTCTTCATTGTTGTTCTGGCATTTGAAAGTTGGCAACATCTATGAAGGCGTGAGGCTGCTCTCCTACTTGGTACAATAAGGGACCATGATAATGCTCTACCTTCTCAGTGATTATACTGGGATAAGATTGAGGCATGCACAAGACATAGTACATGGAAAAAACTGGTTTACTATCAAAATTCTGAAACTCACTCGGTAGAGTAATCACTTACTCAAAAAAAAACAGTGAAAATAAAAACATCAGCTACACAAAAAAACGGTAATGTCAACAAGTCGATATTCAACAATGTCGACATTACTAAACTTACCTTGCTTTCTAGTGATTTTCAACTAATGTTTTGCAGGGAGTAAGCTCTCCCTATACCCCCTATGTGGGGGGGCCGTGCCCTCACAACCCCTGCTACTTACATATACAAACTCTGAGATCACATTAAAGTGAGGAAAGGGATACATTTCCCGATCTTCACTGTAGTGCGATCTCCAAGCAGAACATCAACCTCACAACAGCGAATGCACACTTGCATTCGCTGTTGTGGAGTCAAACATATTCAGTTCTGCATTATGAGAACTGGAAAACAGCCTTTTGACCATCCCAGTTTGAGTGACTGTTGCCTGAAATTTTGATAGTAAACCAAAAAAATCAATGTCTGACAGATGCTGGATGACACCTGTCAAACCTGTCAGGTAAAACCCTCTCTGGACAGCAGTGTTGTATCTGTTACAGTGTTTTGCAGAAGTGTAGCACTGACCAGCTGGCCAAGTGGGTAGACCAGATAGCAGCAAGAAGGCCATAATTCTATAGTAAGTCAAAGAAATTTTATTTTTTAAATGAGTCATATTAAAGATAAAAAAAAAATGTTTAACAAGTTGGTATAGCTTGAGGTATTTTGTAAGAAACATGTGTACCTGAAACGATTACTTGTAATGCTATTATGAAATGCAGAGGAAATCATGATCATGTTTGTAATCATATATGCATCTTAAAAAAATAAATAAATAAAACAAGAAGAAACTTTGCAGTGTGGAGGGTGTTCACTCCATAAATTATATTATGCACCTAGTTCACTAATAAAAATCAAATTGTAAAATATGTGCTCCAAAATAATAAAATAGAAAATAATAGGTAGTAAAGCACAGTCATTGCAGCTTGCCCTGTAAACTACCTGCATTGAGTTATAGTCACCTCCCACATTGGTTTTAATCAGTTTTTTTTTTTTTAATAAGGGCAGAAAAACATGTCTCTTTCCTGTATGTGCTGACAAAAGACACAGTTGGCTCTACACTTATTGGTGCATGTATCCAGTGGTCTGGGCCTACCTTCAACCCAACTCCTGATGTTTCTGGCTTTCTTATACACAATGGAAGGAGCTTCTCCAAGGATGTCTGTTAAATATCAGGTTTCAATAATTATGGCACAGTTCTCTGTAATAATATTAATGATGCTGTGATAGTTAGCAGTTAAAGTCAAGATACAACTGTCTTTAGATTTGCTGTCCATAGATTTCTTTAACACCCTCCTATAAGGACTGTTAAGTGCTGGTGCATTTGTAAGTTTTAGTTCAATTATAGGTTCCAAAATGCTTCTTAACATATTGCTTTCATATCCCCTCACCAAAAAAACATTTTCAAGATCATTTAGATTCTTAAGGAAGGGTTCCATTTTCATGGTGATCCTAGCCAACCTGTAGCCCTGGGACTTAACAACGCCATATTTTGTCCTAGTGAGACGGAGACTCGTTATGTAGCAGGAGGTTTACTCTGGTAGGTTTTCTGTAAAGACTGGTGTCCATTTTACCTTGGTCCAAGTTTTTTGCAATCTGCATATATATATAAGAAGACTGCCATGGTGAGGCTGTGGGAAGAGGTGAAATGCAGGAAGCTGGTGTTTTTTATGAAGATAGGTGAAGGCTGCTTGTCTAGCCAGATAGAATTTTGTAGATAATTCTGTCATTTGTAAATATTAGTATAAGCCACAGGCTTGTTCTCTTAAATGGAAAAAAATGGTGTTAAGTGTGGAACTGGAAAAATGTAACAACCGTGCACTCTGCTGTAACAAAACTAATAAGTCAATTCTTTGATGTCAAGGTTTGGAGTCGATATGTCTGGATGAAGGAATTCTGGCTATTGTCTTGAGACCAGAGTTAATTGCTAGAATTTGCATGTATAAATTATTTTATTGTTCTGGCTTCCTGACCAGCTGCAAGATCAAGGTCTATTAACCTCTGAGAATCTGTTAGCCTGGGAACCAGAAAAAAATGACGTAATCTGAAATGAATAAGTGGTACTGTGTTATCAATTTAAGGACAGACAGAATGAGAGCATTAGAGCATTTGTCTTGAGAACATCCAACTCAACACTCTGCCTGTGTCTATATGTAAGTAGGATTTTAGAACTGTGTTTTCTCTTAGATATAGCTAGGAAATAGGAAGATTAGACTAGTTTGCTTTTCTGTGATGTCAGAACTTTTCTACGATATTATTTTAAGTATTTCTCTGTGATCTCTGCACTCTTGACTAGCACTGTGTAGTAAGAAGTATTGTCTTATGTTTTCATTATTATTATTATTATTATTATTATTATTATTATTATTATTATTATTAAATATTTTAAACCTTTCAACTATGGCTGTTTTATGTAGAGTTAATTTAAGCTCTAGCATACATTGCATGTATATACTGTATCAAGTCATTCTAATAAGCCTTGACTGTTCAGTCACACTTACAATTTGGATAATAATATTCCACAGTAATAATTGGACACCCTTTCAAAAGGTCCTTTGACTAGCTGATATTAGTGGGTGGTGGCAGCTGGTACTAACTTTTAGACTGGGCAGAAAAGGGGCACAGTTGGAGAACTTGTGCCAGCCTTCCCCAGGAGTGTCTGTGTGGTTGTATAAACTTTTATCTCAAAGTGTGTGTGTGTCAGCTACTTGGGCAGGGACATGAAGCACTGGTTGGACAGAGAGGGTGCTGAAGGTTTCTGCTTGCCCACTAGGCTGAGATCTGGACACTATAGCTGTGCCAGTGGGGAGTCTTATTTGGGACCTGGAGAGAAAGGGAGCAACTAGCCCCATAATGATAGTGATCTCTGTGTGCTCTTAAGGGAAATTGTACCTTACTGTGTGTGTATTTATTATCCTTTCCCTATATGGATGCCCCTCACTGATGTTAGTGGTGAGGATTGAGACTCCTTTATTGCTGGGCCAGTGTACAGGTGTCACAGTTTTATTCAGATAGTTAATAAAATCTTCTAATTTAGCACAGTCTCATTTCCATACAATAAATATGTCATCAATAAAACCCAGATACACTTTGATATGTTGCATGTATTTTCTATTGTTATAAACATAATCCTCCTCCTACTTGCCTAGGGCTATGTAGGCTAAGCTAGGGGCCATAGCTGCCCCCATGGCTGTATCAGTCATTTGTTTATAGTAATTTCCATTAAACATTAAAAAATTGTAGCTAAGTACCATATCTAAAAGTTTACCCATTTTTTCATGTTGTACTGGTGTGCCATTGTTGTTTTTCCTGTATGAATCAATCACTGTTTTGACATATTACCATTGATTTTTCTTTTTTATCTTTTTAAAAAAGATACATGGCAATAATGTGTTAACAGATTTTAATAATTAAAATAATAATCTGTACATATAGCTCTGTAAATCACATACTAGGTTACAATAAAAAGCATTTGTTAATGGATTTATAAATAATGAAATAAAATTTAAATTACACATTATCATTTATTACTATTGTATAAACTGACTTAATAGTTACATTACATGAAGCCAGTTTTGTGTACACCTTAGAACTATAACTAAAACAGTTGCTTAACACAGTAGTTTGTTCAAAAGTATTGCAACCAAAAGTACTACATAGGTGAAGTCATGAGGCACCATACCCAAGATAAAGTGGGGGTTGGGGAGAGGTGGTGCTGGTTGCTGCATCACGCAAATGACCAGCACAAACTTTACTCAGAAACTTTGTTTTACTTCTGGATCACCTATTAAAGCTTACACACTTGTACAGCCAAAGAAATGCAAACTTCCTTGAATTGTTACATTTCCAAAAACTCGATCATCTGACACAAACCCATATATAGACAGATACAGATATAAAACAAGTACAAATACAGGTAAGCAAGAACTATATTCTCTCTTTTTATTCCAGCTGAGGAAAAAATAGAATATAATTGCCAGTAACAACAAAGAAGAGCAGAATGACTAGTTCAATCTTCTGGTTAGTATAATTGAAGTCCAAGAGAATTCTATCTTACTAGTTTGTAGCATGTATAAGAAACATAAAAATATTATATAAAATCATTATGTTACTATAAAAAACAGAAATACTTGTGTGTACAATTGCTGTACTCTTTTTACAACTGTTTTTGTATTTGTAATAAGAAAATTATTTTTATAGATTTGGAGATGAAAGAAATGCATCTGAAACCATTGCAGTTCAAACTAATGTTAATGTTAATACTTTTAACCTGATTACTTCTAATAATTACTAAAGGTAGTTTTAATACTGTATTGAATGTATTGTAGATACAGAATTTGAGAGATACACACTCCCCTTCGAGAAGTCATAAGCTCTTACCATATGAATTCATCTGCAGCATGCATAAGCACTACACGTATCATTGTTCCAAAGTACAAAAGCACTTCAGACTATTCCCATTGTATGTATAATCACTTCCCGTACACATGTTTTAATCCAATAAAGATTTTACTCCAATATTTCAATAGTGTATGGAATGGCATGTAAACATGATGTCTAGATTTATTGTACTTTTTTGTTTTGTCTCTCCTCACCTCTTTTTTGTCTGTTTTTTTATTATTTTGATTATGTATCTCTTTCTTCTTTATTGTTTTGTTTCTATCCCGTTTATTTATTTTTTTTACAGTTTCAAATCCCTCAGAAGCAAGCTGGGTATGTACATTCCAGGCTAGGGGCAGATCAGCATCAGTCCATCCAGGGGCATCCTTGCAGGATCAGGGTAGAGGCACCAGTCCTACAGGTATCCCAGCATGCAGTAGCCTGTCAAACTTCACCAAAAGGGGGCTTTGGAGCTTGGTAGAGGACATACTTGTGGGGGTAGTGGACAGGAGAATTCAAGCAGTCAAAGCCCCTGTTCAGCATGTAGAAGACATGTTCTTCAGTTGGTGCCAACCAATGCACCAACACAAGCCCCTATCCCTTCAACATTGGGGTCTTCTACTTTAACACCATCTGGCAGTGGACATGTTTGAGTTTGTGTGGACTGGGACTCCAGCTGGCACTTCTTCACCCGTTTTTCCATTATCCTTTCTCCAAAACCCTCTTACCTATTTCCCACCACACTACCCTCTCATTTAAAAAAATTTTGAAAAAATTAGGTGGTCTATCCCCAGACAAAAACATAGTTCCATCCCTTCCACCTCCTCCATACAAACCCTCTTTGATGATTCCCTTCTGTGTTCCTCTCTTTGTTCATCTCCCCTTTTTCAGTCTTTCCTGTCTCCCCCTTGCTGTTCATTAATGAAACCATCAGGGTGTCCACAAAAGGATGCTCCTATATGTAACATTATAAACCCTTTTTTCTTTAAAAAAAAATCCATTTTAAGAGCTGCACATTCTGCAGCTTTCCTTAAACATTTTAAGATTGACTATGCTTAGCCATACTTACCCATGATATGCGAAAATAAATAAACCATACCCTTATGCTTTTGTGAAGTAATTCACAACTTCATAATGCTGAACTTTATACAACTTACTCTTTTGTGAGATGTAGGTGCGTTTTTCAAAAAGACTTTACTTGTCGGTACCCATAGCTAATGACTTTCGCTGACATTATTTGCATATCCATATAACACTGTTATTTGTAGATATCCATAAGTCATTTGCAAATCCACAGACTATGAATACCGCCCTAAGTCTCTGGCCAGTGATGTACATGATGTTGACCTTTCAGTTTTCTTTTAAGACAAGTGCCAATATTGGCTGTTCTGCAGTAGCTAAGTAGTGATTGACTTGTTTCCATTTCACTTGTAATGTTGTGGCAGTTTAAGAACTGTATAATGTCTTCCTAGTTTGGTTACCTAAAGGGTCTTCTTTGATAGAAAAACAAAGCAGTATTCTCATGTATAGCATTTTTTATATAAAGCATTTTCTGATAATGTAGTGTAATTTTGCTTTCTGTATTGTAACAGAAAGGTTTTATTTGCTAAAGTAACATTTATAATGTTATACATTTACACAAGATGCTATAATACAATAAAAGTGAAAATGAACTGTGTCCTTTCTGCCTAATTCAACTACCTCATCCATGAATATGCATAATTTATATCAGTAAGCTGACCATGATTTTTTAGACAAATGCCCCTGATTTTTAGAAGCTTTTGTCACTGATTCTATGCTCTGGAGGTTCAGAGGTATGATTAGACTCCAACTAAATAAAACAAAAAATATGCTAAAATTGCTTGTCTTGTTTTGCCTTTCAAATTATCTGACCCAGAAAAAACATTTAGCTATCTATCTAAATATTTATTTATGTATTTACTTATTTATTTGATTTTAGAATTTGTTTATCATTCTAGAGCTCTGTTACAAACAGAGTAATTCCAAGCCCTGCCTGGGAGTAAACATTCAAGTACAAAAGTGTTAATAATGCAGTATAGCAAAGCTTAGCAAACAAAATGTTAACCAGGTTCATAATAACTTAATGTTTCACATTCATAAGAACATCCATATGAATTTTTGAACAGAGTATTTTACCACTACTTGTTAAACAAGGAAAGAAGAAAATACATTTAAAATATAAATGAGCATATACGTACATCCATAAAAAATAGGGAAAAATAAAAGAAAAATGTACTTAATTAACTAAGCATACTTTAACAAAAACAGCAGGTGGTGAAATGTTTATGAAGTTTTAGAGCCAGGCAAAGACAGCTTTTCTTGCAGTCAATTTATATCATTATGGTAGAAAGTTTTGCACTTAAGTTTTTTTTCAATTTACTTTGAAATTCTGGGTAGAATTCAATGTTTTCTAATAATACAGGCAGCGATTCACAGAGCTTGGGGGCAAATATTGAGACATTCCCTGGGATTCATGAAGCTCGGCACAAGGACGGTTTTAGCCTTGCACCAAGCATCCTCATTACAGATGGTGCAGCAGCGCCATATGAATATGTATGAGGCCACGCCCTCGACGTGCACAGGAAATGTGTCCGAGTGCAGGGGGTGTGTACAAGTGCTCTAAGGAGGCATAAACATGCTCTGACAGTTGCACAACCTATTATGCTTACTATTAGAGTCCGCCTCTAACAGTAAGTCAGTAATTCAGTGTCCGTGGATACCGAAATGTATGCTAAGCATACAAGAGTGTCCGCGAACAGTGAAATAAAATCAAAGTAGTAAACACACAAGCACGTAGTGGAATGTTGAGCCCCATCCCTAGAACTTTCACAATTAGATTCCCTGCGTCCCTATTTTACATTTGTATTGCTGCAACATCGAAAGTGTCAGAAAAGCACAGCTTGTTTGGTTGTCGCTGCCCTCCGCTGAGCATAGCTTACACATCAAAATCATTCAAACAGAGAAAAACATGCAGAATCAAAGTAAACATCAATAGTGTAGTGTTTAGAGCATCCGACTAATGAAAAGGCCTTCATGGTTCGAGTCCAGCAATAACACATATCATTTTCCATGTGGAATGAATGTCGTTTTGCTGTAAAACCGACATAAGAGTATCACATGAGATGTTTAACTAAATGTCATTCAATCAAAGTGGTACTGTCATAATGAATAAGGCACTAGTAAGCAGGTGTAAGCACAAATAAGCAGCAGTAAACATACATAAGTACCGGTAAGTAAGTCTGAGTGTGAAATATATATAAGCATGCCCAGCATAGGAAATATATATATATATATATATATATATATATATATATATATATATATATATATATATATATATATATATATATATATATATATATATGAAGAATGAATGTTGTAACAATAAAGCATACAAAAGGAATGAGAAGGGAATCAACAGCAACCCCAGTATTACATAGCGCTGTCAGCGTATGTCATATCAAGCTGGACAGGAGTGAGCAAAGCACTGCTACTCACACCACAGGCAGGATATTACCACTGGGAGTAACATTGTTGATCTGCTAAGTCTACTTTACAATCAGAAGGTAGTCCCTGGTGGGACTATCCAAAAATTGATAGGATGTTTTGCCATCCGACCACTACACAAGCAAGAGCAGATATGTTCAAGGACTAAATGGTGGGAGAGCCTGAGAATACATGGGTTGGGACAACATACGTGTAGGGCCCCTAATGCTCAGGAGAGGGCAATGTGTGGAGGTGTGTCATGGCTGCGATAGCAACTGGACAGTGGATGGTATGCATGTATGTTGAACTCGGGTGGGGTGGAGGAACTATGGGTATGAAATTATGGATCCAGGCGTGTCAGGGTTGGATAGGCTGGTTCTAATTGGACCGCCTCATGGAGGTCAGCAAGTTCGTTATAAGTATTTATGCATAAACACATGCATACATCTATATGTAGAAGTACATTGTCTGTAACACATTCATTCCATTTGTAGACATAAGTAACATGAATGTGCCCTTACAAACCTCAACAGTACATTGAATAATAGGTTGTGCATAAGAGGGAAGGGATGAAGCTTCTAAAATGCAGAAGTGTGTACAATGTCTGAAGTCAGTGCTGTGCTGAAAAAATCAAATGTGAGGACTTTGTCATACATGGAATCATTCCTGTGATCTGCCTGCTATGGCAATGCCAATTACTAAACCGGTCCATTTGTAAGAGTTACACTGAAGTCGTACATAATTAGGCTCTCATGTGTAAAATGCATGTTACCACATAGTCACACTTATTAATTTATTGTAGTGTCCTGTTAACGGGAGTAAGGATGTAATGAAGTATAGAGTCTAATCTTGAAATAAAGACATGTGTGTCCCATGTGGGACAACCCAAAAATTGCAAATAGTGTCCTTTTGGTCGCTCATGTCACCAATGTTTGTGGACTAAAAGTCTGGGATTACTGAGGATACGTGGAGTGAGTCAACCGATGGGATGGGTCTACAGGAGTAGGGAGTGGCCAATGTGTAGTGGTGTGGATACACCGTGAATCCAACTGGAGAATGGATGACTGCAGTGTTAGTGAGGTGTTGGGGTGGGTGTTTGGGGAACCAGGAGTCATGGGTATATGGGTATATATGCAAATGAAGCAGCACAGCAATAGTGTATTGGTTAGAGCATCCGCCTAATGAACACACATTCCCATTCCAAACCCACTGCAGCACACACCATTTTCCATCGGTAATCTCTACATGAACATATTTCGACAACTGTCTGCTGTATAACCTGCAAAATAACAATTAAAAGTGAACTGAAGTGAAGTGTCAGTGTCATAATGAATAAGGCACTAGTAAGCAGGTTTAAGCATATATAAACACCAGTAAGCATGTGTAAGTGCATTTGCGTGGGGTATGCATTGCTTTACAGATATATATATATATATATATATATATATATATATATATATATATATATATATATATATATATATAAACATATATAATATATATATATATATATATATATATATATATATATATACAGTAAAAAACAAAGCAGGAGGTAGCAGCCACGGCTATGTAAAATAACAGCTTTATTAGTAAAAGAGGTGAGCGCTTTCGTGGCACCAGCCACTTCATCAGACAATCAAAGAACAGTAAAACACAGCATTTATACCAAGCTTATCATTGCCGTCAACTACCCAATTAATCCTAAAAACCATATACCTAGTATAAAAAGTTTTATACCTAGTATGAAAAATGTTAAAAGCTTAAAATTAAAAACAGCTTGACAATAGAAACAGCATATTACATCATACAACTTAATACATACAATATAAAAGTATAAAAAAGTATAAAAGGTTGAGGGGGGAGGGGGGGTACTACCTACTATTTCTTTAAATCTCTATTTAGAAGAATGGGTTTAATATTAATTTTGTCATTCAGGCCTACCTCAGTGTTAGCTCGTAGCCTTATAATTCATTCTAGTTCCCTAGTTACTACTCTATTCCTAACATCGCCACCTCTGTTGTCGGTATAGACTTTATCTATTACTAAAAATAAAAATTTGTGTGTCTCATCATGGTCCCTCACATGCCTGGCTAAGGCATTTGTCTCTATTCCTCTGGTGATATCATATATATGCTCCCTCATCCGGTCTCTCAGCCTTCACATTGTCATTCCAACTTAGAAGGCAGGACAGACTGTGCTGCGTGCCAAGTATATAATATTCATACTGTCACAGTTAGCTAATATTCTGAAGGTAAACTCCTTCTTTAGATCTGAATGTTGAAATCTACTTCCAGTGTCAACGAAGGTGCAGTAATTACATTTATCACAGGGGAAGGTTCCATATCTGACTGCATTTTCTCTTCTTGCTTCCATGGGTTGTGGTCCACATAATAATCTTTTTATAGATTTTTTATTCTTAAAAGCAAATCTCAGGGTCTCACCTACCAGCCTTTTAACATCATCATCAGCACATAGTATCTTCCAGTTTTTTCGATATACTTCCTGTAGAGATCTAATGTTACTAGAGTAGGATACTTGTACTCTCATGTGTTTCTGACTAACAGTTCCTCCATCTATGATGGTATCCATATCTGAAAAGTATGGCTTACCTATTCCTTCCCTTGCCTCAGATAGACCCACTAATGACTGTTGTATCTCTTTTCACTGTACCCTCTATGTATGAACCTTTCCTTCATGTTCTTGATCTCTTCCTCATACTTATTTTGATTACTGTGAGTCTTGATGTTCTCAGTCCTTGGCCTCTTACAGTGTTCTTAAATATATGTCTCGGGTGCATGCTCTGTCTACGGAGATAGCTATTCCTATAACATTCTTTCCTATAGATTTCAAGTTTCCAGAATAACTCTATCTTTTTGAAGTATCCTGACATCCTGATAATCTATAACATCATAGGAGTGCTTCATTGAAAATTTAAGGAAGCTGGTACTATTATCTATTTTGTGGAAGAATGATAGAAATGAGGCTACATTACCTCCCCATAAAATAAAGAGATCATCCACAAATCTCCTGTAGAACTTTAGATGCCTTCCCATCTCAGTCAGTAGGAATTCTTTCTCCCGCATAGCCATAACAATATTTGCGTAGCCATTTGCACATGAAGTGCCCATGGCCATGCCATCCTTTTGTCTATATAAATTTCCTTCAAACAAAAAGATATTGTTCTCTAATATCAGTTCCATCAACAGTGATGATAAATTAATAACTTGTACATCATATGTTTCGTCTTCCATTAAATATTGTTTGAAGAGCTCAACACCTTTACTATTAGGGATGACTGTGAATAGAGATTTCACATCCAACATAATCATGAGCCATCTACCCTCCACACCTATACTCTTACAAAATGCATACAGATCTTTGAAAACTGTTTTGTATCAGTTAATATATATATATATACATTCTTTTTCAACACAGTTTTAAGGTGGTGCTCCACAAAAATGGACAAAGGTTCAGTACACCAGCCCCTCCCTGATACAGTGGGTCTCATGGGGGGCACTCTGGGATGTTTATGTATTTTAGGGAGTCCTTGTATGATGGGTAGAACAGGTTTGTCTACTATGAAGTACGTGAATAGCTCTTGGCTAATAACTCGACGCTGTAAGCATTCAAATAATGCATTGTATATTAACATGCTGCTTACATGCACCTGTTGAATATCTACTTTCTGATAAGAGATGTCATCATTCAACATTGTCAGCATAGATTCCTTATAAACAACATAATCCATCACCACTAGAGAACCACCTTTATCAGCTGGTCTCACTGCGATGGAATGATCATTACACAAAACCTCCAAAACTTCTTTTTCTTCTCTGTTTAAATTATAGAAGCATTTCTTAAAAATACCACTATCGTGCATCTTATATATTTCTTTTACACATGCTTTTTCGAATGTCTCAATAGTAGCATTGTTTACAGGAATATAGCTACTTGGTTTCTTAAAAATGTTCACACAGCTATTACTCATATTATTGTCACCAAACTGAGATTTAAGCATAAGATTCCTAGTAAACATTTTAAGTTCTATAATATTGTCAGTCACATCCAAGGAGGAAGGATGAAACGGAAAGCATCCATAGAAGAGGAGCAACCTTTGACACTCAAGAAAATGTGGCAACAATCCCACATCCATTAGTATGGAATATATCACGGCAGATTTTAACTGATTCTGAGATAAGTGTATTGAACAAAGGGAAATCCTTTGTACCGGCAAGTAGAATGGCTGAGAGACCGGATGAGGGAGCATATATATGATATCACCAGAGGAATAGAGGGTGGCTTAAGGGGTTGGGATAAGGTGTTAAGGGTAATGGCTAATGTGTTTGCCTTACAAACACAAGGTGCAGGGTTTGAGTCTAACAAGGGATAATTGGCTAGGCTTAAAATGGCTCGCAAGGGCAGTTAGCTTAGTATTAAACTACGAACCTATGAACCAAATGCCTTAGCCAGGCATGTGAGGGACCATGATGAGATACACAATTTTTTTTTAGTAATAGATAAAGTCTATACCGACAATAGAGGTGGAGTAGTTAGGAATAGAGTAGAAACTAGGGAACTAGAATGGGTTATAAGGGTGCGAGCTAACATTGAGGTAGGCCTGAATGACAAAATTAATATTAAACCCATTCTTCTAAATAGAGATTTAAAGAAATAGTAGGTAGTACCCCCTCCCCCTCAACCTTTTATACTTTTTTATACTTTTACATTGTATGTATTAAGTTGTATAATGTGATGAGCTGTTTCTATTGTCAAGCTGTTTTTAATTTTAAGCTTTTAAAAATTTTCACACTAGGTATAAAACTTTTTATACTAGGTATATGGTTTTAAGGATTAATTGGGTAGTTGATGGCAATAATAAGCTTTGTATAAATGCTGTGTTTTACTCTTCTTTGATTGTCTGATGAAGTGGCT